>NC_057814.1:133243667-133525491 GCF_018294505.1 Triticum aestivum | reverse complement strand
AACCATAGAGAAGTTGGAATACAGTAGGTTTAACACCAATATAAATAAAGAATGAGTTCATTACAGTACCTTAAAGTGGTGGTTTGTTTTATTTCGCTAACGGAGCTCGTGAGATTTTCTATTGAGTTTTGTGTTGTGAAGTTTTCAAGTTTTTGGGTAAGGATTAGATGGATTTTGGAACAAGGAGTGGCAAGAGCCTAAGCTTGGGGATGCCCAAGGCAACCCAAGGTAAAATTCAAGGACAACCAAAAGCCTAAGCTTGGGGATGCCCCGGAAGGCATCCCCTCCTTCGTATTCGTTTATCGGTAACTTTACTCGAGGCTATATTTTTATTCACCACATGATATGTGTTTTGCTTGGAGCGTCTTGTATGATTTGAGTCTTTGCTTTTTAGTTTACCACAGTCATCCTTGCTGTACACACCTTTTGGAGAGACACACATGAATCAGAATTTATTAGAATACTCTATGTGCTTCACTTATATCTTTTGAGCTAGATAATTTTGCTCTAGTGCTTCACTCATATCTTTTTAGAGCACGGTGGTGGTTTATTTTATAGAAATTATTGATCTATCATGCTTCACTTATATTATTTTGAGAGTCTTTTAGAACAGCATGGTAATTTGCTTTGGTTAAAAAAGAATTAGTCCTAATGTGATGAGCATCCAAGATAGGTATAATAAAAACTATCATATAAAGAGCATTGAATACTATGAGAAGTTTGATTCTTTGTGATTGTTTGAGATATGAAGATGGTGATATCAGAGTCATGCTAGTTGATTAGTTGTGAATTTGAGAAATACTTGTGTTAAAGTTTGTGATTCCCGTAGCATGCACGTATGGTGAACCGTTATGTGATGAAGTCGGAGCATGATTTATTTATTGATTGTCTTCCTTATGAGTGGCGGTCGGGGACGAGCAATGGTCTTTTCAATCTATCCCCCTAGGAGCATGCGCGTAGTACTTCGTTTCGATAACTAATAGATTTTTGCAATAAGTATGTGAGTTCTTTATGACTAATGCCAAGTCCATGGATTATACGCACTCTCACCCTTCCACATTTTCTAGCCTCTCTAATACCGCGCACCTTTCGCCGGTATCATACACCCACCATATACCTTCCTCAAAACAGCCACCATACCTACCTATTATGGCATTTCCATAGCCATTCCGTGATATATTGCCATGCAACTTTCCACCGTTCCGTTTATTATGACACGTTCCATCATTGTCATATTGCTTTGCTTGATCATGTAGTTGACATTGTATTTGTGGCAAAGCCACCGTTCATGATTTTCATACATGTCACTCTTGATTCATTGCATATCCCGGTACACTGCCGGGGGCATTCACATAGAGTCATATTTTGTTCTAAGTATTGAGTTGTAATTTTGCAGTTGTAAGTAAATAAAAGTGTGATGATCATCATTATTAGAGCATTGTCCCAAGTGAGGAAAGGATGATGGAGACTATGATTCCCCCACAAGTCGGGATGAGACTCCGGACCAAAAATAAGAAGAAAAAAAGAGGCCATAAGAAAAGGCCCAAAGAAAAAAATGAGAGAAAAAGAGAGAAGGGACAATGTTACTATCCTTTTACCACACTTGTTCTCCAAAGTAGCACCGTGATCTTCATGATAGAAAGTCTCCTATGTTATAACTTTCATATACTAGTGGGAATTCTACATTATAGAACTTGGCTTGTATATTCCAATGATGGGCTTCCTCGAATTGCCCTAGGTCTTCGTGAGCAAGCGAGTTGGATGCACACCCACTTAGTTCCTTTTGTTGAGCTTTCATACACTTATTGCTCTAGTGCATCCGTTGCATGGCAATCCCTACTTACTCACATTGATATCTATTGATGGGCATCTCCATAGCCCGTTGATACGCCTAGTTGATGTGAACTATCTTCTTGTTTTTGTCTTCTCCACAACCACCATTCTATTCCACATATAGTGCTATGTCCATGGCTCACGCTCATGTATTGCGTGAAAATTGAAAAAGTTTGAGAACATCAAAAGTATGAAACAATTGCTTGGCTTGTCATCGGGGTTGTGCATGATTTAAATATTTTGTGTGATGAAGATAGAGCATAGCCAAACTATATGATTTTGTAGGGATAACTTTCTTTGGCCATGTTATTTTGAGAAGACATGATTGCTTTATTAGTATGCTTGAATTATTATTTTTATGTCAATATTAAACTTTTGTCTTGAATCTTTCGGATCTGAACATTCATGCCACAATAAAGAAAATTACATTGAGGATTATGATAGGTAGCATTCCACATCAAAAATTCTGTTTTTATCATTTACCTACTCGAGGACGAGCAGGAATTAAGCTTGGGGATGCTTGATACGTCTCCAACGTATCTATAATTTTTGATTGTTCCATGCTATTATATTATCTATTTTCGATGTTTAATGGGCTTTATTATGCACTTTTATGTTATTTTTGGGACTAACCTACTAACCGGAGGCCCAATGCAAATTGCTGTTTTTTTGCCTATTTCAGTGTTTCGTAGAAAAGGAATATCAAACGGAGTCCAAACGGAATGAAACCTTCGGGAGAATCGTTTTTGGAACAAACGCTATCCAGGAGACTTGGAGTGGACGTCAAGGAAGGCACAAGGTGGCCACGAGGTAGGAGGGCGCGCCCAGGGGGGTAGGTATGCCCCCCACCCTCGTGGGCCCCTCGTAGCTCCACCGACCTACTTCTTTCGCCTATATATACTCTTATACCTTGAAAACATCCAGGAGCACCACGAAACCCTATTTCCACCGCTGCAACCTTCTGTACCCGTGAGATCCCATCTTGGGGCCTTTTCCGGCGCTCTACCGAAGGGGAATCGATCACGGAGGGCTTCTACATCAACACCATAGCCTCTCCGACGATGTGTGAGTAGTTTACCACAGACCTTCGGGTCCATAGTTATTAGCTAGATGGCTTCTTCTCTCTCTTTGGATCTCAATACAAAGTTATCCTCGATTCTCTTGGAGATCTATTCGATGTAATACTTTTTGCGGTGTGTTTGTCGAGATCCGATGAATTGTGGGTTTATGATCAAGTTTATCTATGAACAATATTTGAATCTTCTCTGAATTCTTATATGCATGATTTGATATCTTTGCAAGTCTCTTCGAATTATCAGTTTGGTTTGGCCTTCTAGATTGATCTTTCTTGCAATGGGAGAAGTGCTTAGCTTTGGGTTCAATCTTGCGGTGTCCTTTCCCAGTGACAGCAAGGGCAGCAAGGCACGTATTGTATTGTTGCCATCGAGGATAAAAAGATGGGGTTTATGTCATATTGCTTGAGTTTATCCATGTGTTACTCTGTTCTTATGAACTTAATACTCTAGATGCATGCTGGATAGCGGTCGATGTGTGGAGTAATAGTATTAGATGCAGAATCGTTTCGGTCTACTTGTCATGGACGTGATGCCTATATACATGATCATGCCTAGATATTCTCATAACTATGCGCTTTTCTATCAATTGCTCTATAGTAATTTGTTCACCCACCGTAAAATATGCTATCTTGAGAGAAGCCACTAGTGAAACCTATAGCCCCGGGGTCTACTTTCCATCATATAAGTTTCCAATCTATTTTATTTTGCAATCTTTACTTTTCTATCTATACAACAAAAATACCAAAAATATTTATCTTATTATCTCTATCAGATCTCATTTTTGCAAGTAGCCGTGAAGGGATTGACAACCCCTTTATTGCGTTGGTTGCAAGGTTCTTAATTGTTTGTGCAGGTACTAGGGACTTGCGTGTAGTCTCCTACTGGATTGATACCTTGGTTCTCAAAACTGAGGGAAATACTTACGCGACTTTGCTGCATTACCCTTCCCTCTTCAAGGGAAAACCAACGCATGCTCAAGAGGTAGCAGATCACTATCAGATGACTCCCCAATAACACCCTTGGAGTTCTTCTTAGAGCCAAACTTCCTAAAGATATTCATCCTTTTCCTATGAACAAAAATTCTGGAATTTTTAGTCCACAAATTTTTCTTAACAAAACTTCACAAAATTGATAGCAACTACTCATAGGGATACATAGAGGCCATAGCAAGCATTCAAACTACTTAGAACTTTAAGAATTCAACATGCAAGCTCATCTATAGCAACACCAAGAGTAGCTAATTCAAAATATAAACCACTAAAACAAAAACTAATTGGACAAACGGTGGAGTCACATACCAAGCAACAATCCCCTGAAACCGTTTTGGAAATGGTGCTTCGAGCAAAGAGATCGAAATCCGCGAGTTTGAGAGCAAGAACACGGGAGAGAGAGCAATGGAGATTTTTTTCTGGAGGTAAGTGATGATGTGGGATGAAGAGATAAGTGAGGGGGCCCACGTGGGGACCACAACCCACCAGGGCGCACCTGGGGGTCCTGACGCGCCTAGGTGGGTTGTGCCCACCTGGTGCACCTCCCTCTAATATTATTTGCACCAGAAATTCATGAATATTCAGAAAAAAAATTCAGAGCATTCTGAGAACTTCTATTTTGGGGTCATTTTTTATTGCACGGGAAATTCAGAAAACAGAAAAAACATGGCATTTTATTTTATTTAACTAATAAAAACAGAAAACAAAAAGTAGGGACAGAAGGTAGTGCTTACTAAATTCATCAACTTCATACCGCTCAAAAATGATTCATTAATAAGGTTGATCAACTCTTATTAACAACCACTTTTGATTAGCATGAAACCGAAGAACTTTCGTAAATCACTAAGTTACCTGAATGGGGATATGAATGTCCCCAACAATAAGCATGAAACAGCAAAGTCATGTATATTATTATTCATTTCATCAAGCAATTATCTTTGAGATTTAGCAACTTGTTCTAACTGGGTTTGTACCATAGAAGCATGTTTTCCAACACCTCTAACATCATTTGAGATTCTAAATAACAAGTCACTCAAGCGAGCAATCATATCAGAATTGTATTTCAATTGTTTCATAACATTTGCATTGAAGTGATCTTGTTTTCTAATGTAGTTTTCAAACTCATAAAGGCATTGACTAGGATGCATATTGTGAGGATTGTCATTATCATTGAATTTCATTAGAGAATTTACCTCTACCACCTTAGGCAGTGGTGGTGTATTAAGCCCATGTATTTCTTTAATAGGACGTAAATTTTTAACATCCTCAGCTTTAATACCTTTTTCCTTCATAGATTTCTTTGCCTCTTGCATATCTTCAGGACTGAGATATAATATACCCCTCTTCTTTGGAGTGGGTTTAGCTGGTGGTTCAGGAAGAGTCCAATCATCATAATTTTTCAATATGTTATTCAATAATTCTTCAGCATGCCCAACAGTTCATTCCCTGAAAACACAACCAGCACAACTATCTAGGAAGTCCCTAGAAGCATCGGTTAGTCCATTATAGAAGATATCAAGTATTTCATTTTTCTTAAGAGGATGATCAGGCAAAGCATTAAGTAACTGTTAAAGCCTCCCCCAAGCTTGTGGGAGACTCTCTTCTTTAGTTCGCACAAAGTTAAATATTTCATGTAAGGCAGCTTGTTTCTTATGAGCAGGAAAATATTTTTCAGAGAAGTAATAAATCATATCCTGGGGACTACGCACACAACTGGGAGTAAGAGTATTGTACCAAGCTTTAGCATCACCCTTTAATGAGAAAGGAAACAATTTGAGAATAAAGTAATAGCGAGTCTTCTCATCATGAGTAAAAATGGTGGCTATATCATTCAACTTAGTAAGATGTGCCACAACAGTTTCAGTTTCAAAACCATGGAAAGGATAAGATTCAACCAAAGTAATTAACTCTGGGTCGACAGAGAATTCATAATCCTTATCATCAATAAAAATAGGTGAAGTAGCAAACTTAGGATCACATTTCATTCTAGCATTCAGAGATTTTTCTTTATACTTGCATAGTAATTTCTCTAGATCATCTCTATCCCTACAAGCAAGAATATCTCTAGTTGTCTCCTCATTCATAACATAACCTTCCGGTACCTTAGGCAATTCATATCTAGGAAGGCTAGTTCTAGCAGGTGTTTTAGGAGTTTCAGTTTCAAGCTCATCATCAGATTGAACAACATCTTGTTGTATTACTCTAGCAATTTGTTCATCAAGAAAGTCACCAAGTGGCACATCCTCATTATCAAGCAAGGTACTAGCATCATCATAAGCATTATCCATAGCAGAAGTAGCATAATCAATAACTTGCAACATATTAGAATTGATAGCATGTGGTCGAGTTGCAAGTTTAGTCATAACAGAAGGTGAAATCTAAAGCAGAAATGGATGGCACTTCCTTACCTCCCCTCGTCTTAGATGGATAAATCTTAGTCTTAGGATCCTTCAGATTCTTCATAGTGATAAATTGATAATAATCCCAAGTGACTCAACAAATATAGCTATGCTCCCCGACAATGGCGCCAGAAAAAGGTCTTGATAACCCACAAGTATAGGGGATCGCAACAGTTTTCGAGGGTAGAGTATTCAACCCAAATTTATAGATTCGACACAAGGGGAGCCAACTAATATTTGAAGGTATTAGCAGCTGAGTTGTCAATTCAACCACACGTGGAGATTAATTATCTGCAGCAAGTAATCTGTAGCAAAGTAATATGATAGTTTTGATAGTAGTAACAACAACAATAGTAACGGTAACAGTGATAGCAATAATTTTGTAGCAAGTGTAACAGTGATGATAGCAGTAGTAACTTAGCAGAAACAATATAAGATAAATTCGTAGGCATTGGATCTGTGACTTGTTGGATGATATTCATCATGAGACAGTTATAACCTAGGGCGATACGACACTAGCTCCACTTCGTTAACATAATGTAGGCATGTATTCCGTAAATAGTCATATGTGGTTATGGAAAGAACTTGCATGACATCTTTTGTCCTACCCTCCCGTGGCAGCGGGGTCCATATTGGAAACTAAGGGATATTAAGGCCTCCTTTTAATAGAGAATCGGAACAAAGCATTAACACATAGTGAATACATGAACTCATCAAACCACGGTCATCACCGGGAGTGGTCCCGACTATTGTCACTCTGGGGTTGCCGGATCATAACACATAGTAGGTGACTATAACTTGCAAGATCGGACCTAAAACATGAATATAATGATGATAAGTTCAGATCTGAGTTCATGGCATCCGGGCCCAAAGTGACAAGCATTAAGCATAGCAAAGTCATAGCAACATCAATCTAAGAACATAGTGGATACTAGGGATCAAGCCCTAACAAAACTAACTCGATTACATGATGACTCTCATCCAACTCCTCACCGACCAGTGAGCCTACAAAGGAATTACTCACTCCCGGTGGGGAGCATCATGGAATTGGCGATGGAGAAGGGTTGGTGATGATGAAGAACGAAGATCCCCCTCTCCAGAGCCCCAAACGGACTCCAGATCTGGCCTCCCGATGAAGAACAGGAGGTGACGGCGGCTCCGTCTCGTGGATCACGATAATTCTTTCTCCCTGATTTTTTCTGGAAAAATAGGATTTGATAGCGTCGGTTTTAGGGTCTGCGGGGCCACCAGGTGGGGCCAACCCACGTGGGCACACCAGGAGAGGGGGCCGCGCCCTGGTGGGTTGTGCCCACCCAGGGGCCCCTCTCCGGTAGGTCTTGGCTCCAGAAATTCATTCCTCGCAAAGTTTCGTTCCATTCCAAGAACTTTTATTTATGCACAAAAATCGCACCATGGTAGTTCTGCTGAAAACAACATCAGTCCGGGGTTAGTTTCATTCAAATCATGCAAATTAGAGTCCAAAACAAGAGGAAAAGCGTTAGGAAAAGTAGATACGTTGCAGACGTATCAGTAAGCACAACTTATAAATTGACGGATGGAGTACTAGTTACAGTGATGCATATAATTAAGCAAAGGGATCGCACATGTCTATATTGACTGGAATGAGAATGCAATAGCACAATAAGAATTAAGGCCACGATGATGCGATCACAGTGGTGGTTACAGGAGGCAAGAAGAAAGATGCATCCATCAACGTACGACCTCCTCCTTGTCAACTCAATGCACCGGGCCACCGACCGGTGGCTAAGGAGCGGCGGCTTTTGTGGCGAGGTCAAGGTACTTCTCAGCAAAGGCATCCAAGGCTTCCAGCCAGTTGAGGAAGGCCAACGTCATAGCGTCCTCACTGGCCTCATAGATATACCTATGTACATGATTTTCTCATACGCGTGGATGTGTAGGTCGACGAATTCTTGCAGGGCGAGGCGCCTCGCGGTGAGCGCGACCTCCAGGTGGACATTCTTCGTGGCGTCAGCGGGCAGTCGCAGGGCCACCAGTGCTTGAAAGATGTTCCGGAAATGGAGGCCGATTAGGGTGGCAGCCAATGAGGAGCCTGGGCGCGCGGGCTGGAGGAGTACGGCGATGTCGTCCGCGAGCTTCTTGACGACGGTGAACTTGTTGGTAGTGGCAACGATCATCTGGTCCAACTAAGAGTCATAGTTGGCGTCAACGGCGGCCATCCACCAGCCGATCGCCAACACCGTCTAGAGACGATCCTCGGTGGCATGCCACAGGCCGGCGTCGTGGACCATCTGGCACAGCCGCTGGCCACTTGCGCGCATCGCCGCCATGGGTCTGGAGTGAGCACTTTTGCACTTAGTGTAGGTGCTTAGGCAAATGCTTAGGTGCGTACGATGTGGTAAATGCATTGGAATGGAGGGGCGCCTTCATATGAGTGCAAACTGCGTTGCATTCACATCGTGCTGCCTCTTTTCCCGGTCCTCCTCCCATTACTTTCCTCATGCATTCACGATGCTAATTGAAGGAGGATGCATCATTGGCCATTCAACATTTTGGGAACCGCTACCCTCTCCCTCGTCTGCATTAAAGCCGTATCGGGAATTGCACCGCCCGCTGTCAAATCGAATAGTACTGCGCCGCCCGCTGCACGCCCGACTGAACACGCCTCCTCGCCTCCGTTAAACCCGCATGCAAACCGAGAAACCTACTCCGGCCACACGTCTGTTCATGAGCGGGCCAGAATTAAACGCAACGCCGGCCGAGCTCCTCCCGTCCGCCCTCAGTTTAAATGAGGCCAGATGCCGGCCAAGCTCCTACCGTCCGCCCTCTATTTGGCTAGACAGACAGCGGGCAAGAATCACACCCCTCCGCCGCTCCCCCATCTCCTCCTTCACCATTTTCTCCACTCTTCCGATGGCTTCCGAGGAGCCGTTCTTCGGCATACTACCCGGCTGGGTGGCTTGCCGAGCCCTCCTGATACGGGCGAGGCCGCTCGGTGCTTCACCAACCTCGCTTGGCCCGACGGAGCCAGTTGCCGCCCCAAGCCGGCGCGAGGTTCAGCAACTCGCCGCTCCAGTTCAGCTCGATGACGAGTGGCGAGTTGCTCCACGCCGGCACGGTGGCAAGCATGGCGGCACGGGCGTCATCGCTGCCGCGTTGTACCGCGCCACCAGTGTCTGCGGTGGCCGCGCCTCCCATGTCTGTGGGCATGCCTCCCGTGCCTGTGGGCGCGCCTCCCATGCCTGCGACAGCGCCATGCAGGCAGAGACAGAAGCCGGGTGCGTGGAGAGCGATGAGTCGGCGGCCAGCTTCTCCGTGTCCGCCGCCATCATCGAGGAGAAGTAGAACACGAGAGGACGCCGCCACTTGGGTCCCGTGAAAGCCACCGCCGAGGTGACGACTACGTATTCAGGTGGTTTCTTTGCTGCTTCGTCTCTTCCGAGGACCTTCATCGACCCTGCAAGTGTCTGCCGGACATGAGGAAGAAAAATGGATCCGCGGGCTGATGGCGGCTAGAAGCTATGTCGGTATTTCCCCAAAGAGGAAGGGATGATGCAGCATAGCAACGGTAGGTATTTCCCTCAGTGATGAAACCAAGGTTATCGAACCAGTAGGAGAATCAAGCAACACAACATAAACAACACTTGCACACAAATAACAACTACTCGCAACCCGACGTGTAAAACGTGTTGTCACTCCCTTTCGGGCAGCAGCGCCCAAGATAGGCAAACAGACGTGAGAGAGTTGTAAATATTGATAGATCGAACGCCAAATAAAATAAATTGCAGCAAGGTATTTTTGTATTTTTGGTTTAATAGAACTGAAAATAAAAGCAAAGTAAAAGTAGATCGCAAAGGCAAATATATTAAAGAAGAGACCCGGGGGCCGTAGGTTTCACTAGTGGCTTCTTTCGAGAAAAATAGCAAAGGGTGGGTAAACAAATTACTGTTGGGCAATTGATAGAACTTCAAATAATCATGACGATATCCAGGCAATGATCATTATATAGGTATCACGTCCAAGATTAGTAGACCGACTCCTGCCTGCATCTACTACTATTACTCCACACATTGACCGCTATCCAGCATGCATCTAGTGTATTAAGTTCATGGAGAAACAGAGTAATGCAATAAGAACGATGACATGATGTAGACAAGATCTATTTATGTAGAAATAGACCCCATCGTTTTACTTAGTAGCAACGATACATACGTGTCGGTTCCCCTTCTGTCACTGGGATCAAGCACCGTAAGATCGAACCCACTACAAAGCACCTCTTCCCATTGCAAGATAAATAGATCAAGTTGGCCAAACAAAACCCAAATATTGGAGAATAAATACGAGGCTATAAGAAATCATGCATATAAGTGATCAAAGAAACTCAAATAACTTTCATGGATATAAAAAGATAGATCTGATCATAAACTCAAAGTTCATCCGATCCCAACAAACACACCGCAAAAAGAGTTACATCATATGGATCTCCAAGAGACCATTGTATTGATAATCAAAAGAGAGAGAGGAAGCCATCTAGCTATTAACTACGGACCCGTAGGTCTACAAAGAACTACTCACGCATCATCAGAGAGGCACCAATGGAAGTGGTGAACCCCTCCGTGATGCTGTCTAGATTGGATCTGGTGGTTTTGGACTCTGCCACGACTGGAATTGATTTTCGCCGACTCCCCTAGGGTTTCTGGAATATTGGGGTATTTATAGAGCAAAGAGGCGGTGCGGGAAGCCACCGAGGTGGGCACAACCCACCTTGGTGTGCCTAGGCCCCTAGGCGCGCCCTGGTGGGTTGTGCTCCCCTCGGAGCTCCCCTCAAGTACTTTCTTGGCCCAGCAGGTGTCTTCTGGTCCAGAAAAAATCCACAAAAAGTTTCGCTGCGTTTGGACTCCATTTGGTATGGATTTTCTGCGAAGTAAAAAACAAGCAAAAAACAGCAACTGGCACTGGGCACTATGTCAATAGGTTAGTACAAAAAATGATATAAAATGACTATAAAATGATTATAAAACATCCAAGAATGATAATATAACAGCATGGAACAATCAAACATTATAGATACGTTGGAGACGTATCACGGGCGTACGGCCATTTAGATTAGGTACTCCCTCTCTGGCGGGAAACATTTGTTCTCAGAATGGATAAATTGGATGTATCTATAACTAAAATAAGTCTAGATACATCCATTTCTAGGACAAGTATTTCCGTACGGAGGGAGTATTAATTATACCATGAGAGCCGGATTAGCACCGCTTAGTTCATGTAAATGTAATGAAATCCATCATGTTTATATGAAGATCCGGCTTTTTTATATGAAATCCTTCATGCTTACATGAAATCAGTCTGTGTTTGCACGAATTTCCTCTGGTTGGTTAGAGTTGTGAAAATGTATGCCGCTGGCGTTTGATGTCGTCCTCCGTGGAAGGAAGCGAGAGGAAATTTGCCGGCTGCCGTTGGATATGCTCTTATGCTGGAAATAATAGAGTCACATCCAATCAATTTGAGTTAATTGCGTGTATGATTCTCCCTCTATAAAAAGTTAATTGCATGTACAGTGTACAGGTGACTTGCAGGGTGGCTACAGCTTCGTACAGAAAGTTAAAAAGAAACAAGTCCATCCTTAATCTTGTATTCTAAGTACTTTGTGGGTTCCACTGTCAGTACAGTAGCGAAAAAAGTATATATTAAATAATATATAATATAAAAATCTAAAGTTAAAGACAAAATTCGAACTTAGGTCATCGCGTTGCGAGCATCCGGCGCTAACCAGTCCAGCACATTTTCGTTGTGGACCATGCTGGAGATATATCTCCATGTCTACTCTTATACTCCCTCCGTTCCTAAATATTTGTCTTTTTCAGATGTCAAATGGACTACCACATACGGATGTGTATGTAGACATATTTTAGAGTGTAGATTCACTCATTTTGCTCTGTATGTAGTCACTTGTTGAAATCTCTAAAAAGACAAATATTTAGGAACGGAGGGAGTAGAAAACAAAGTTGGTGATGATGGTGTGCGTGCCATCCTGCAATATAGGCCGTCGGATTTATATCTAACGGATAGGAAGGAAACTATGGAAACTTTGCAAAAAGATACCCACGCCCCTCTTCACGTTTGCAAATAAGGCCTTCCCTCGTTCATCCTTTTCTCTCACAAGATAAACTACTCATACAAATGCATCTTGATGTTTCGTGCAACGGACGGGCATCTAGCTAGTTTCTTTTAAAATAGTTACTGCGATAATTGGGTTGAAATGATATATTTTATGTCTGCCCCGAATGATTTTAGATTCACTAGTAGTAACAAAGAAAAGGTTGCCTTTTTAATTAACAGAAAACAGGGTGAAAACTATCACATGAGGCCGGTAAAAACAAGGCACACTGGGTTAAGCGTCATCGTCACTACAGCTGTGCGCACGCGAGAAGTCTACATATCGAGGGGGCTACGGAGAGAAAGACGTATCGAGTGTGTCTGAGCGAGGCACAGAGACACAATGTTTGAGAGAGAAACAACCAATTGACAGATTAAGATCAGATCGAGTTGTGACCCTTCTGTTGTCATTGTTGGGGGGGGGGAGGGGGAGGGAGAGAAAGACGTATCGAGAGTGTGCGCGGTAGGCACAGAGGCACAACTAGCGAGTGTGTGTATGTGTGTGTGTGTTTGAGAGAGAAGCAGTAGATAGATTACTATCAAGATTGAGGTGCCACCCTACTCCTTCGGTGTCGGGTAGTGTGTGTGTGTGTGTGTGTGTGTGTGTGTGTGTGTTTGAGAGAGAAGCCAGTAGATAGATTAGTATTAAGATTGAGGTGTCACCCTACTCCTTCGGTGTCGGGAAGTGTGTGTGGGGGGGGGGGGTAGTGACACTTAGATATCTCTACTCTTATAAAAAACAGAGTTGGTGATGATGGTGTGCCTGGCATCCTGCAATATAGGCCGTCCGATTTATATCCGACGGATAGGAAGGAAACTATGGCAATTTTGCAAAAAGATACCCACACCCCTCTCCACATTTGCAAATAAGGCCTTCACTCGTTCATCCTTTTCTCCCACAAGATAAACTACTCATACAAATGCATCTTGATGTTCTGTGCAACGCATGGGCATCTTGCTAGTAGGGAGAAGGAGTTTGTGTGACACATATCTATATTAAGGGATAGGTAGATAGCATGTGTGCGAGGCATACTTAAAGCATCACGGAGATAAACAAATAGTGTGCATGCAAGTGCCGGAAAAATGAAGCGAGAAACAATGTCTACGCGCGCGCGGGTGTGTGTGTGTGTGTGTGTGAGAGAGAGAGAGAGAGAGAGAGAGAGCGAAATCTCAAAACAAAAGGTGCTCTGCTGGAATCCCATTGTATGTATTCATATGGTTCCGAAACTCGAGTTAACCTTAGGCATATGTGTGAGAGACATAATTATACTTTGAGACATCAGTGGCGGTGGGTGGGCGGAATTAAAGGAGTGGGCGTGTTTGACAGAGAGATCATATGTGTTTTTGTGTGAGAGACTTGTAGGACGGGGTAGAAAGACGAATTCTAACCTTGACGGAGGGAGGGAAATACATGAAGTGCGCGTGTGTGATTCCGATGCCCACGGAGAAATGAGATATGTATGCGTGTGAGAGGGATTGCACAATTCATTCACATATCACTATCTAGCGATCGTGGACGTGCATTGCTTGAACATAAATCAATGTCTACTTTGTATCGTGGCCAAAGCTACAATATCAATTCAACGCTATAAAGATTGGACACTCATATATCACATTTTCTTTCTTTCTAAATAATCCTTTTCAATTGTGCATGCCAAAGTTACAGTGATGTTTCTTCAAACAACTAATGTAGCTATCATGTACATGCACCATTGTTAGTCTTGCATTCAAATTCATTAGTCTTGGATGACTTAAGATTCTATTATGAAGTAATATATGTAATATTCATATATGAATTAAACGGGTACGCAATTTATGAAATAGAGGCTATGTAATCATATGAGGTAACACTTTTAAGTAGTGGACTACAATATCCATTTCTTTTGTGGGACTACAATATCCATTTCTTTTTGTGCGCCTCTACAATAACGTGTCAATGCATTATGTTTAAAGTAAATAACCAAATGGCACTAAATTATCTATTTACATGAGAAATACATAGGCTGAGTGTTTGATCCCTTTTTTGTGAACGCGCCTCTACACTCGTACGATTGGTCGTGCCCGTGTGAACGTCCAAGTTATCGGTGCATCATCCCGAGTTATTGTATTTTTTCTGGGGTGGACTTCACACCAGTTAATAACTGCTGACGCATGCCCCATGTACAAAGGCTCGCATGACCTTCCCGCTAGCATGGTCCAAAATTAGTTGAAACTGGATACGAACAATCCCGCGGGCGGCAAAATCTCACGCCTCCTTCTAAAATTTCCGCCACCTACTCTTTAGCATGCGAAATTCCCCTTTTATCCTTGGTGCACGGAGAACAACAGTTACAATACCGCCCTCATCTACATAATAGGTCAGGGCTGCTTTGGTAACTTCCGGTTCCCCCCACCACACGACACCCCCATTTCCTCTCCCCCACCCGCAAAAACGACTAACTCCACAGCACCAGAGCATCGTACATCATGTCGTCCGTACTTCATCGGCCTTTATACCCCTCCCCTCTTGAAACCCTAGACTGCTCATCCACCGGCGTACCAGAGCCCATTCACTGCCAGCGGTGTCCACCTCGCCGGTTCTGCTTCTGCGGCCGCATCTACCCCTCCCACCTCCCCTAGAAACAAGTATACTGTTGATCCACCACTGTACCACAGCCCATTCAGTGCCGGCCTTGTCCACGGCGCCGGATCTGCTTCGCCGGTACTCTCGTTAACCGTAGTGCATGTACAACGGCTCCTTCGTACTCCCCACCGGAGACGCTTCGTCCACACCCCCTGGAGCCGCCCCACCGACGCCCCCGTCGACGGCCTCTGATCCTCTTCGCTGACACCTTCCTCAACCCTACCGGAGCCGCTTCGCCAACACCATCGTCAACCCTACCGGAGTAGCTTCGCCTATACCATTCTCAACCCTACCGGGGCCGCTTTTCCAACTCACAAGTCGACGGCCTCAGATCCGCTTCGTCGCACCCTCGTCAACCTACCGGAGCAGCTTCTGACGCCCCGTCCACAGCCGCAGATCCGCATTATCGACACCATCCTAAACCCAACCACCGGAGCAGCTTCACCGACGCCCTCGTCCACGGCCTCAAATTCGCTTCGCCCACACCGTAGTCCACCCTACCAGAGCCACTCCACAAACACGCTACTCGATGGTTCTAGATCTCCTTACCGGACCCCGACAGCCAGCGCAACGTCATCACCCTCGATGTTTCTAACCTGATTCCCACCGTCTAGCAATATGCCAAGCACCCGCCACGGCCTAGGTACTTGTCACATTTAAACCCGTCCAGCATCACCTGCCCGATGTACTTTAAATATACTAACAGGTCATTGTTACATGTTATGCAGCTGGCAAAAACTACAAGGACGATGTTTCTTCTAGATCTAACAGCTTGGCCAACCAAGATCCTGGACTGAGGCATTGCTATGATCTTGTAAGTGTGTGTCTCTCTCTTGTATTGTTGTGTGCCTACCAGCGTGCTTTGCTAGGATTTTCGACCAGTAATCCCTTTGTGCAGACAATGATTTCTACTACCGGCTGCTAAATTAGATATGTAGATGTCATACATGATACTACCTCGTACCTCCGTTCGTAAATATAAGTCTTTCTAGAGATTCCACTATAGGCTACATACAGAGCAAAATGAGTGAATCTACACTCGAAAATGCATCTATACATCTGTATGTGGTCCATACTAGAATCTCTACAAAGACATATATTTAGGAACAGAGGTAGTACATTACACAAAATCGTAGGTGGCATGTAGGAATTCCAGTGCACTACATTAGGCTCCCTTAGAGTGCATGCTAGTCCAGCACACAGAGTCATGGCTAGTTTATGCTACGCACACAATCGTCAATTGGTGGTTTAAATATGCGCAAGGGATATGCAATGTATTATCATGTAGAGATGTCAAAAATTAGCCGTGTCAACTTGCAGATAGGGTTACGCAATGATAAAGTACAAGATGTATGTGGCAATTTCATGGAACATCGCAAAAAAAGGAGAGGCAGCGGTGAGCCTATACAGTTTGCTATGGTAGGTCACTCCATTGCAATCATCGTGATATGTTATTTGTATGTCGGTTCTATTGGCCAAGTTTCTTAGGGACAGTTATTACGAGTTATCCTAAGAAAATAAGCACCTGTGAATATAAGCTCCAGGTAATAAGCCAACCAGTTCTTTTCATTGCCTTCCTTTTCAGCTTATCTTTGGTATGATCAGTGAAAAGTCTAGATTGCATTATATTTTTTCATTTCGCTGCCCATATGAAAATTAATTTGACTTGCAAACATCACAAATTGAACCCAGTGCAGTAATTAATATGATAGGAAAACAGAACATCACTATTTGTTCAAAATGCAAATACAAAGATACCATCTACTTGGCACAATCTACTTTGGTCAATGTCTTCCATAGAGATCCCATTGCCTAATTTAAACAAAGAACGCATGACCCAAATTTAAATGAAGAACAATTATTTATTGAAATTCAATGGTCCAAGTGGCTGGTTATTATCATATAGCAGCACCACCTGAAAGCATCATAGAGCAGCAGCAGCAGCTCATAGCAACTCATCATACAGCAGCAGCCATGTGCAATTCATCATATACCAGCAGCAGCTCATAGACTTTCATCATATAGCAGCAGCAGGAGCGGCTCATAGCAATTCATCATATAGCAGCAGCAGGAGCAGCTCATAGCAATTCATCATATAGCAGCAGCAGGAGCAGCTCATAGCAATTCATCATATAGCAGCAGCAGGAGCAACTTATAGCAACTCATCATATAGCAGCAACAGCTCATAGCAATTCATCATATAGCAGGAGCAGCTCATAGCAATTCATCATATAGCAGCAACACGAGCATCTCATAGCAATGCATCATATAGAAGCAGCAGAAGCAGCTCATAGCAATTCATCGTATAGTGGATCAGAATGAAAATTTCGCAAAAAATCAGAGGAGATCCTCACCTTGTTGGATGAGTTCATCCTTCAACAACACCTCAAGGCCATGGCCTGGGAGGAGGGGAGGGGGGATAGGGTGCCTTCTGCCGCAATGTGGCATCGGTCGTAGTTGTGCGGCGCCTGCCGAAGTAGTGCGTTGGACGGACCACAGTGGAGCAGCTGCTGGAGACCATGAGAATGAGGGGCGGCGCCAGAGGGAGGAGCAACCAGGGAGATTTGGCCCTGCCCGCCGGCCATGTAGCCTAGCCGGACAGAGCATCGTCGAGGACCAGGCCAGATGGGACTAGTGGTGACGGCTCGCTGGAGGAACCCTAGCGCTGCAGGCAGGGGATCGAGGTAGAGGGAAAGGGGAGAGGAGATGCAAGCGGGCAGGGCAATGAACGCTTGCGTGTTTGTTTTTACTTGAGGGCCAGGTGTGGCACGGGCGTGAGCAGTGGCATTTTGAGTGTAATATAGGCAGACAACAGAGTCATTTCACTATTCCCCTTCCCTTCAATTTTTATTGAGCTTCTACCCGAAACACCCCCCTCCAAAGCGAAATAAGTTAAGCCCAAGCCCATAACTCAAAAATGACTTCTTTACATCTTTTATGGCTTATTTTGACAATGAGCTCTGAAAAGGCGGAATAGAACTAGCCCTTAACCTGCAATTCAATTGTGCGTGCAATGATGAATCACTCCTGCCTGCTATAGTGTACATTTAGGCATCATCATACATGGCACAACCTAATACATGTGCATTCCATTGTAGAATTTGGAATATGCAATGTTTATGTTAGTTCATACGTTGCACATGATGTTTAAATGCCCCTTAAATTTGGTCAGTCAAGTGATGGTCTTTAAGCCTCCTTATTTGCTTCTTTTCTTGATATGTAAGATTTGCTCACACATTTGTTCAATTGCTTTTTTGTATCAGCCAGCCATACTAGGACTGTTTGCATTAATTACTTGTTGTTCTTGACCTAACACTCTAACAGAGCTTGCCAACAATTTAAACACTAAGGGCTGCTGTAGTGGGGGCTTGTCTAACTCATAGGTGACATAAAGGTTTGGCTGTACACTAAAGTAGGCTCTCCAAGAGTGCCTGGAGATCCAGTTCGAAGGTATGCCCAGTTTTTACATAGTGCACACATAGTAAATGCTCATTTCATTGTGTGCAAGTGCAAGAGATGTGGCATGCTTCATTATGTGGTTTTTGTTTTGTTATAATCCCATCCTTTTGTGTTGTTCACAGACTGGAAAGTATGCATATTTATCTTCCAAGGAGACGAGTAACTAGTTTGTGTCACCTTGCAAAGGGGGTGCAATGAAGATAAGATTGAGTATTTCCATGTACAAGATGTTAGGAAGGAGCCTTGCAAGAGAAGTAGGAGCTGCGCTGAGCCTATTCAACCAGTTAAGGTAAGTCCTTGTATCCAACTCAACAGTTCAATTGCTTGTTTGTTTCAGGCATAGTTAATTTGCTCTTTTCAATTGCTTTATTTGTCCTCGGTTAATGAGATGCCCAAATAATGATGCCTGATGTTGGGTACTTGTATAACTATTAGTTGACATAATTAAAGGCCTTACCATTTAATTACTCTGGTGAAGTGTGCCTGAAGCTTTGAAGTCTATTAACCAACTATTACTGCATGAGGCTCTCAATCTAGTTTATACTAGGCTAATGATTCCATAGTTTTGCTTGCTGTAGTAGGTTTGTATGAATCCCTCTGCTATTCATTATGCTCCCTAAGACTTTAATTGAGCTACAGAATGGTCAACTGCTTGCTTACTTATACGCAATGTGCTGTCTAAATTTATAACTTGTCTGTGTTTTGGATTTGGCCCCAACATCATGCTCCTCTGGTGAGCTAAGAGATATTTCTGTATGCGGGCTGCACAGACTACCATTTTTATAATTTTTAGAATATTACCTGCTTGTGCTTCATGACGTGTAACATTATAGTTAGTCCTGTTTTTTCATGTACAAAATAGTCTGTCTTGCTCGCTTCACTGTTGTAACTATATTTTTGCCCTAGTCATGTGTACTTACAGAAACATTTCAGGATGAAGTGACATCAACACAAAGATCTGCGAGTAGTGCGGCATGGCTGTTACCAAATGATTATGGATTGGAATTGGAATGTGCTGATGTTCTCGAGCATCAACTAGAGGTGGCAAGACAACGTGTACATGATTCTCAATGTAGAATCAACAAGTTGAGACTGGACTTGCAGGTATTAGATGCAGGAGTCAAAAAAATGAAGCAAGACAGTGAGGTAACCACGAAGGAATTGGAGATTTTGTAGACTGAAATTTGTGCTATCTGAATCCGGCCAATCCTATTTTCTGAAGAGATTATAGTTCAAATGGTAAGTTCTGTTGATGCGTGTCCATGATGTATGAGCTTTATTTGTCCAGTGTATGTAATTTGTTGTTTGTGTACGCTTTATTATCACTGGTGCCGAACTATAATGCCCAGTGGGTATATTCGGCTATAATTTCTTTATTCTATAGTGTAGGATTATTCTACGTGTCTATGCCTTAGTCTTTTTATTGTATAGTGTATGTTTTTAGAGGCGATAGTATAGAGTAGGATAATTCTTGAATATGCTATATCGTTGAAACGGAGGCCAACACGCCCAAGCATTTCCTAGACGCCATATCAAAGCGGGCCTTAATTGGGCTGGTCAAAATAATATTTAGTGGATCCCAGATGATGTGGCCCACCGTAACAACGGCTCTTAGCAGGCCGTTAACAGGGCAAAAGCTCGATAGGGCCGTATAAATGGAAATGGCCCGCGGGCCTCTAGCAGGCCAAAATACATGCCAATTTTGTCTCGGCCCTTTTACTTTACGGGCCAGTAAGAGGCCGAAAGTGTTATGGGCCAAAGGAGTCCCAATTTGCAAACTAGGCTTTTAACAGGCCGAAAGTCGCGTCGGGCTGAAATTTTGCCCTGCGGAACATGGGCCCCTAATGGACCCAAAGTCAAAGGCCCAACTGTTGTCCGGGCCGTTAACAGGCCGAAAGACAAAATGGGCTAGGAATTGGCCCATTTATCGAATGGGCCGAGGACAGGCCTAAAGTCACAACGGGCTAGAATTGGCCCAACTGCAGAATGGGCCGAGAAAAGGCCGAAAGTTGTTCCGGGTCATTAACGGGCTGGAACTGGCAATGGGCTACTAACAAGCCAAAAGAAGCTCAGGCCGTAATTGGGCCCAAAGACATAGCGGGCCGTTAACGGGCTGAAACTGACGATGGGCGGGTAATTGTCAAATCTAGAATGGGCCTTTGATGGGCTGATTCTGTGTAACTTGTATGGGCCATGCTTGTAAATGGCCTACTCAAGTAGGCCGCTAATGGGCCAGCCCGCTTATTTTGACAGGCCCGGCCTTTTAACCTGAATGGGCCACTGTTGGGCCAAGACACGTGTCGACGTATCATAGGCACGTTCCGTCCATTCGCTGGATGACAACTGTCCGAACGCCGGGCCGACACGTGGATCTACCGACGAATGAGAATTTTACACTTGGAAAATCCCCGTTGGTCCGCGTTGTTAACGGGTTATCAGATCCAAACCGGAACCCGATAGCTTAAAGGCTACCCGTTACGGTGGATGCCACGTGTCGGCCACCCTTGACGAAAGCACTTCTATGACGCACAATTTATCGCCATGGAAGTGGACACTTCCGTGATGATAATTGTGGTAATGTCATGGAACACTTCTACAACAACACAAGTATGACTATCTTGATTCTGTCATAAAATCGTCATGGATGTACATGCATGATAGAAAACGTGACCTACTATGACAAACACGTATCATCACGGAAGTGTATGTTTTTGTAGTGCACAGTTCATACGGCGTCGTCTCCACGGACATAGATGGTGCCCTATTTAAAGTGAATGTAGTTGTCTATAATGCATAACCCCAAAATCATAGTGGTAGATTAGCAAGAGACATCATAGAATGCACCATATCCAACAAGGTTCGATTACGACGTTCGGACACACCATTACGCTGTGGTGTTCCAAGTGGCGTCAACCGTGAAACGATGCCACATTGTCATAAGTGATTGCCAAACTCATAACTCAGATATTCTCCCCTTCGATCGGATCGTAGGAATTTAATCTTCTTGTTACAATGATTCTCAGCTTCACTCTGAAATTGCTTGAACTTTTCAAACGTTTCAGACTCATGCTTCATCAAGTAAATATACACATATCTACTCAAGTCATCGGTGAAAGTGAGGAAATAATGATATCCACCGCATGCGTCAACACTCATCGGACCGCACACATCAACATGTATGATTTCCAACAAGTCACTTGCCGGTTCCATTGTTCTAGAAAATGGGGTTTTAGTCATCTTGCCAATGAGGCATGGTTCGCATGTGTCAAGTGATTCAAAATCAAGTGACTCCAAAAGTCCATCAGCATGGAGTTTCTTCATATGTTTTACACCAATATGACCTAAGCGGCTGAGGGAGTCCTGGATTAGGGGGTCCTCGGGTGTCCGGGCTGTGTGATATGGGCCGGACTGATGGGCTGTGAAGATACAAGGTAGAAGGCCTTCCCCCATGTCCGGATAGGACTCTCCTATGTGTGGATGGCAAGATTGGCGTCTGGATATGTAATTTCCTTCTTCTGCAAGCCGACTCTGTACAACCCTAGGCCCCTCCGGTGTATATATAAACTGGAGGGTTTAGTCCATAGAGGCTATCAGAATTCATATAGGCTAGACATCTAGGGTTTAGCCATTACGATCTCGAGGTAGATCAACTCTTGTAACCCCTATACTCATCAAAGTCAATCAAGCAGGAAGTAGGGTTTTACCTCCATTAAGAGGGCATGAACCTGGGTAAACATCGTGTCCCCATTGTCTCATGTTACCTTCGATCCTCAGACGCACAGTTTGGGACCCCCTACCCGAGATCGGCCGATTTTGACACCGACATTGGTGCTTTCATTGAGAGTTCCATTCTGTCGTCGCCAGAAGGTTTGATGGCTCATTTGATGATCAACAACGATGTTGTTTCCGGGGAAACTTTCCTCCTTGGTCAACTTTTCATGTTTGGTAGCGTCGCTCTGCGTGCCAATTCAATCGGCCACCTTGAACAGATCGATAGCTACGCCCCTGGTCATCAGACCAGGTTCGGAAATCTGAATTACGTCGCTGATATCCGAGGAGACTTAATCTTCGAGGGATTATCGGCCCTGACCGCTCCTCACCTACAAGAAGGAAACCCATCGGATCCACTATCAGGCCTCGTGCGAGAGTCAGCAATCATCCCTGCCCTGGCCTTATATCCAGAGCAGACCACCTCATCCGAAGATGGGAGTTTGAAACCCACCGGACTCTCTCCTACTACGGAGCTCCTTAACGGAGACCTAGAGGCGACTATACCTTCGACAAGCCTGGAGTCAAGCAGGACTCTCCCTGTCATCGGAGAGCCGAACTCACCCCTGGAGGCTAGCTCCAAACTCTCAAGGTCTAGGCCCATTGAGCATGGCCAGGTGTCATGTACCATGCCCAGCTCCGCAGGAGCTTGGTTCTCCGTCCGGCCTTCGCTCCTAAGCGAGGCCTTAGACTTAATGTGATCTCTCGCCATCACCAAACGTCGCTTCCGAACTACGCCCATCCCGAACTAGGGGCTGAGTGCGGGGAATTTTGCATCCCACCAACCACTCACTTGGTAGCCACTGTCGAAGACTTAACCGACATGCTCGACTACGCCTCCAAAGACATCGACGGTATGGACGACGATTTCGGAGCCGAACCAGGCCAAAACCTGCCTATCACCGGGTGTTGGACTGCCACTTCTACATACGACGTGTACATGGTGGATACACCCAAAGAGGACGATGATGGCAATCAGGATCCGATTGAGGACAAGCCCGTCGAGGTACCACCAAGGCATCGACGTCAACGGCGCTGCTCACGATTGCGATGGGAAAAAGAAAGTAATACCGGCACCGGATACAATGACACTCCGGAGAATACCGAAGACTCCGACCACCCCAACGAGCCTTCCATAGAACATGATGATTGGGAAGACGGACAAGTTAACCCCGACGAGCCGGTCGGGAATGAGGATTCAGAGGATAGCAACTATCTACCTATCTCCGAGGAGGATGTCAGCCTCGGCAACGAAGACTTCATCGTGCTAGAGGAACCCCTCGAGCAAGAGCGCTTTAAGCGACAGCTCATCGCAACAGCGAGAAGCCTAAAAAAGAAACAACAACAACAGCTTCAAGCTAAATAGGATACGCTCAACGACAGATGGACCCAGGTCCTAGCTGCCGAGGAATATGGCCTCGGGCGCCCAACAAAGAGTTATCCGAAGTGTTAGCTACTGCCACAATTCGATGACGAGGCCCTTGAGCCAATACCATCAAGATATAATCACGCTGATGAACCAGACCGCCCACCACATGGGCGAGACAAAGCGGCTGCCTATGCCGAACACCAGCCTGCACCACCTCGCCGTCGAGGCAACGAGGTAGCGGCTCCGGGCTACACCTACGACTTACGTCAGGACCTAGACAATAGAGCAGGTCAAACCAGGGGTCGTGCTCCAACAAGAGACGACGACCATCAAGCTTGGCGTGACAAGCATAACCAAACTCGGGCAAAAAACCGAACATGGATGTCATCCGAGCTCCATCGCGACGTTGCTCAATACAGAGGCGCCTCACACCCCTTGTGCTTCACCGATGAGGTAATGCAGCATCAGTTCCCAGAAGGGTTCAAACCTGTAAATATTGAACCATATGATGGAACGACAGATCCCGCTATATGGATTGAAGATTTTCTTCTCCATATTCACATGGCTCGTGGCGACGACCTCCACGCCATTAAATACCTCCCCCTCAAACTAAAGGGGCCAGCACGGCACTGGTTAAACAGCCTCCCAAAGAACTCCATTGATAGTTGGGAAGATTTGGATGATGCATTTCGAGACAACTTCTAAGGTACCTATGTCCGGCCTCCGGATGCCGATGACCATGCCGATGACCTTAGTCATATAGTCTAGCAACCCAGAGAGTCAGCCCGCAAACTCTGGATTAGGTTCTTAATTAAAAAGAACCAAATCATCGACTGCCCGGACGCCGAAGCCCTCACGGCCTTTAAACATAGCGTCCGCGATGAATGGCTTGCCCGACACCTCGGTCAGGAAAAGTCGAAGTCTATGGCAGCTCTTACCGCACTCATGACCCGCTTCTATGCGGGAGAAGACAGCTGGTTGGCTCGTAGAAGCAACAATACCAATGACCCTGGCACCTCCGAAGCCAGGGATGGCAACGGCAGGCCACGACGCAACAAACATAAGCGTTGAAACAACAATGAAGAAACTAAAGGCAGCGCGGTTAACGCTGGATTCAGAGGCTCTAAATCCGGTCAGCAGAAGAAGCCATTCAAAGCAAATAAAGATGGTCCATCTAATTTGGACAAAATACTCGATCGGCCTTGCCAGATTCATGGCACCCTTGACAAGCCTGCCAATCATTCCAATAGAAACTGTTGGGTCTTCAAACAGGCCGGTAAGTTAAATACCGAACATAAGGGGAAAGGGCCGCCAAGCGAGGACAATGATGAGCCCCGCCCAACGAACACAGGGGGACAGAAGAAATTTCCCCCTGAGGTGAAAACAGTGAATATGATATATGTCACGCATATCCCAAGAGGGAGCGCAAGCGCGCACTAAGGGACGTCTATGCCGTAGAGCCTGTCGCCCCTAAATTCAACCCTTGGTTGGCTTGACCGATCACCTTCGATCGTAGGGACCACCCGGCCAGTATCCGTCATGGATGTTCGGGAGCCCTGGTCCTCGATCCAATTATCGACGGATACCATCTCACTCGAGTCCTTATGGACGGCGGCAGCATTCTTAACCTGATCTATCAAGACACTGTCCATAAAATGGGTATTGATCCGTCAAGAATCAAGCCTAGTAACACCACCTTTAAAGGAGTGATACCCGGCGTAGAGGCCCGCTGCACGGGTTCATTAACATTGGAAGTAGTCTTCGGTTCACCGGACAACTTCCGAAGCGAAGACTTGATCTTTGACATTGTCCCCTTTCGCAGTGGTTATCACGCACTACTCGGACGAACTGCCTTCGCTCTCTTCAATGCAGTCCCGCATTATGCTTACTTAAAGCTTAAAATGTCTGGACCCCACGGCGTTATCACAGTCAATGGAAACATGGAGCACTCCCTCTGTACTGAGGAGCACACCGCGGCCCTTGTAGCCGAGGTACAGAGTGGCCTCGTCAAGCCGAATAAATCATCGGCCATTAAGGCCCCGGACACTGCTAAGCGAGTCTGGCCTACTCTGCAGAATAACAGCTCTGTGGATCTAGAGCTAGACTAGCAGTTTCGCCTCCGTCGATCACCCCACACAATTGTGGCATATGTACCGCGTGTGCATAATTATGCACTCAAAATACCCTGGGCAACAACGGAGGCACACTGCGGACAAGGTCTATAGTGCGGCTTGACCCTATTTCACCTTAACCTTTCTTCTTTGATCTTTTTCTTCCATACCACAGGTGCATCAAAACCTAGCTATCCAACGGTCGTGCAAGGGCTCTTCCCGGGCCCCTTTCATATGAACGACCGTGGACTGCTCCTCTCAAAGCATTTTTCTACCAAGGAGAAACGGTGCAGATGTGTGGCAGGGCATCAATGAGATCTTCAAGACTCCCCCTTTTTTAGGCCCTGTATACAGCTTCCCCTTGTGTACAAATTCTCGGCATGTAAAATAGCCTTGACAATTTGGGCATTATCTGTAATAACATGTCTTAACGTATTAATCAGAGTATAAAGGAAACAGTTTATCGCCCCTGTTCGGTATTGGTTTATTTTACCATTTGTATTCCCTCCTTGCTTCAGATCGCCAGATATACTTTGGCCCGGCCTAAAGGCCGGGGGCTCTATTCGGCCACGTATATTTTCAAAAGTCCGAACACTTTCTAGGGAATAGTTCAGCGTCCCGAATATTGCATTATATGCATCAGCTCCGAATCATGTCATTGGTCAATAGTTGGGTTGCCCGGCTCCTGTGATTACCACCTTACGTTCCGCTCGTTTCGGCTAAGGTAGTAAAGGGAGAACTACTGCGATTGTGTTTCTGGTTAGTCTGGTTAAACACCTCAGTAGAGAAAGCCGAAAACTGACTGTCATGATATGGTGAGAGCTGGTCAGCGATACGGTGACTTGCTACAAATCTTTTGCGATTTACTCCGTACTATACGAGGGGCTGGAATTCGCTCAGTCATGCGCTTAAGGCATCCTAGTTCGGATGGCCGCATATGCACTAGGGGCTAGTACTTAGCCCCACTATCAAACTCCTATGGCTAAGTGAAAGTGATAGAGCCACATAGTCTGATTGCCTGGTTCGCTGCGCAGACACCTCCTTTACGGACCAAGACGTTGGGTCAAGTGTGATCACGCGCTATTCCGAACACCCCCGTAGCATCTACATGGGGGCTGAATCCGATGACTGACAAACTCTTAGAATTAAAAAACGGCCGCACAGGAGGAAAATAATTTCAGATAAAAGCATACATATATTACAGGCCTTGGTTCATAACACAAAGTATAGATAAAACATATCACATTCACTCAAACATGATATCCTTTGAGCATTGACCCTCTACTATTCGGGCACCTGCCAGGACGTCGTCGAAGTACCGCTCCGGCTTGCGGTGGTCCTTGCTTTCAGGTGGGCCCTCGGTCGCCATGATGGTGGCCTTCAACTTTTCCCAGTGCATCTTGACACAGGCAATGGCCATCCGCGCACCCTCTATGCACGCCGAGCACTTCACGGCTTCAACTCGGGGCAACGCATCGATGAGTTGCCTCACCAAGACGAAGTAGCTGCTCGAAATGGGTTCGGCTGGCCAGAGCCAGACTATGATGTCCTTCATGGCCAAGCCAGAGATCTTATGCAGCTCCGCCAGTTGCATCATCTGGTTGTTAATAGCGTCGGACGCTCCGGCGCCACGAACTGTGACCAGAACAGCTTCTCCGTCGTGTTCCCCTCTTGGGCTCGGAAGAATTGCGCGGCGTCGGTGGCACTCCTCGAAAGATCCGCAAAGGCGTCTGGAGAACTCCATAGTCAAGTGAGCAAGGCATATCTCTGACCCCCAAATATAGTCTGCAAAAGAAAGGGCTTACCAGCCGCTATCTGTTCGGCTTGCCGGATCTCCTCACGAGCGCTCCGGGACTCGGTCCTGGCCTCCTTGGCCTCATGGAGGGTGTTGGCGAGTTCGACCGCTTGGGACATAGTCTTCTCCTCCAAGGCCTCGCACTTGCCGATGGCGGCCTTCAGTTCTTGCTCCACTTCGCCCAGCCTCTCTTCGTGCTGGCGGCGGGCGACCTGTTCGGTCTTTAATTCCGTCGCCGCTTTGTCAGCGGCCGCCTTGCCCGCCTTCGCCTCCTCCTTGGCTTGGACAAGGGCGCTCTTGAGCGTCTCAACCTCGGCTACGCTACCTACAATCATAATCATCGCATGGCATGAGCTACACTCTGAATTTGCATATCACTTCAGATACATATGAAAAAGAAAGCTCTTTTAAACATACCTTGCGCCTTATCGAACCGCTTGTTAATGCGGTCGATCTCATCATCGGCCAGCTTCAGCTTCCAATTGAGTTCAGAAACTTCAGCGGCCTGGGCGGTTGCCGCCAACACGGAAGCCTGTTATAAAATAGAAAAGTAAGTCACCTCTTCCGAATACTATGTGATCCTCTGTTCGGCTTTTTTCAAAGCCGAACACAGTCTCAGGGGCTACTATCTGTATACAGGCATATTTCCTTCATATGAAAAGCGTCTAAGAGTATTACGTCGCATACCTCAAAGCCTGTTAGTAGGCTGGTGAAGGCTTCGTTCAGCTCGCTCTTGGCGGACTGAACCTTCTCAACCACCACACCCATCAGGGTGCGGTGCTCCTCCATGATGGAAGCACGTAATAGTGCCTCCACCAGAGCGTTCGGCCCCTCCGGATTAGTGGAGGTCGCCGCCGGAGTTGGCGCCACCCTCCTTCAAAGGGGGTTGCTCGCTCGATTCCGGAGCCATATGGTTCTCCAGAATAGTGTTCGGCTGGGGGCCGGACTGGTCAGGGCCCCCGCCGTCGGTCTCCATGGGGGTTGCACCCCCATGTTCTCGGCAGCCGAGGCATCACCCTTAGGCGCCGTCTTGGCAGCCTCGCTCACCACTCCATGGCTCGGAGAGGCCCTTCGGGACAACACCTCGGTGTCATCCGCGATGGTTGGCAGAGAGGCCCGCAGAGGCGTCTCGCTCTCCACCATCTCTGGTGCCAGAGAGCTTCCCTCAGATATCGACGGATTGGGGAGGTCGCGGGCAGGGCTGAAATACACACAACAAAATATGTTATATAGAAAACATAAAAGACCGGATATTTGTAAAGTATCCTCTGATACTTACGATGCGGCCAGGGGCTTTGCCCTGGGGCGCCTCTTGGGGATGGGTTCGGCATCCGAATCCGAACCATCTTAGAGGGTTATCTTCTCCCTCTTGGACGCCCCCTCCTCCGGGTGTATTGAGGCTGCCCTTTTCTTTTTCCTCCCCTTGAGGGGAGGGTCACTTTCCGCCTCCTCCTCCTCTTCGTCTTCGTCCCCCTCGTGGGAG
Source organism: Triticum aestivum (assembly GCF_018294505.1). Classification (NCBI taxonomy): domain Eukaryota; kingdom Viridiplantae; phylum Streptophyta; class Magnoliopsida; order Poales; family Poaceae; genus Triticum; species Triticum aestivum. The sequence goes on along the minus strand of NC_057814.1, from coordinate 133,496,445 downwards.
GAGAGGGATTTGGTCTGTCCGGACACTGCATCTAAAGTACCCTTACAGCTGAGGCCACCCTTGGCCTCCTTGCTCTTCTTCTTGGCCTTCTTCTCCGGCGCCTGATAGGGCGCCGGAACCAGCATCTTCATGAGCTGGGGTGTGGCCGGATCTTCAGGCAACGGTGCCAGACACTTGATCCGCTCCGCCTTTGCTATCCAGCCTTGTGGGAGGGACGGAGAACTCGTTATGCCTAAGGATTTATGGACCAAAGGTATGTTTGGGAATAATACACTTGCCGGAGTGGCCGGATTCTCCCTGTCAAGGCTGATGTCTTCGGTCTTCTTCGGCCACGTCTTCTGGGCCTTAAAGAGCAGCTTCCAGATCTCTTCGTGCGTTGTGCCGAAGAAGCACTGCAGGGTCCGGCGACCTTCCGGATTGAACTCCCACATATGGAGAGGCCGGAGTTGGCTGGGGAGGATCCGACGGAAGAGCATCACCTGAATCATGTCAGTGAGACTGGTGTTCTTGCTTATCATGTTTTTGATGCGCTTTTGTAGCATAAGCACTCCCGCGGTCGACCCCCAGTCCAGACCCTTGTTGGTCCACAACGCGAGCCGCATAGGGGGTCCGGATCTAAACTAAAAAGTGGCCGCCCATCTGGCGCTGCGGGGTTCAGTGATGTAGAACCACTCCTGCTGCCACACCTTGACGGTCTCCACCAAGGCCCCTTTAGGACAAGTGGTGTTGGGGAGCTTGCTCACCATGGCGCCGCCGCAGTCCGCATGCTGCCCGTCGACCACCTTCGGGTTCACATTGAAAACTTTTAGCCATAGGCTGAAGTGTGGGGGATGCGGAGTAGCACCTCGCACACGACGAGAAATGCCAAGATGTGAAGGAAGGAATTTGGGGCTAGATCATGGAAATCTAGCCCGTAGTAGAACATGAGGCCACAGACAAAGGGTGGAAGGGAAACCCTAGTCCACGGAGGGAGTGAGGGATGAACAAAACCCTTTCGCCGGGCTCTGGGGTGGGGATAACTTGCTCCTTGGCAGGGAGCCTGTGTGTGATGTCCGCAGACAGGTGCCCACCTCTCAGAGCTCCTTGACATCCTTCTCCGTGATGGAGGAGGCCTCCCACTTGCCCTTTGAGCCAGATGCAGACATGGCTGGAGAGGTTGGTGGCGGTGGGAAAGATTGAAGCTTGGGCGTTGGAGCTTGAGGATGGGAAAGTAGGAGAAGGAAGAAGGCGTGGGGAGAAGAAAAGGGATCTTTATCCACTTATACATGCAGTGAATATCAAGAGCCCCCCTCAAACCCTAAAACTCGCTTGTTCCCAAGGGGTCGTGCGGATGGCACGGTTGGATTACCCAAACCCGTATTGATGAGGATCCCGCAATAAGCGTACACGGACTCTGTTTGGACAAGACGTGTCAATAGAGCTCGCGCCTCGAAACACAAAGTGGGAGGCCGAAAAACGGTACGAAATGTTAAAAGACGCTAGACGTGGCATCTCGCCGGAAACATTTTCAGTTGACAGACATTATTTTGATTAAATATTTTGCCTTCGTGGTTGAGGGTTGTAACTGTCATGCAGAGCCGGATACAGTTCTTTTATTCAGAAGATTGCTTTAAAGTATTCGGGAGGAGGAACCCGCCTTGCAATGCCGGAGACAATCTGCGTGCCGAACATATCATCGTTGAAGACGGGATCACATCATTAGGAGAATGATGTGATGGACAAGACCCACCCGTTAGCTTAGCATTTTGTCGTGTAGTTTATTGCTACTGCGTTCATGTATGTCAAATACATATTCCTTTGACTATGAGATCATGCAACTCCCGGATACTGGAGGAATGCCTTGTGTGCTATCAAATATCACAACGTATCTTGGTGATTATAAAGATGATCTACAGGTATCTCTGATGGTGTTTTGTTGGGTTGGCATGAATCAATATTAGGACTTGTCACTCCGAGTATCGGAGAGGTATCTCTGGGCACTCTCGGTAATACACATCATAAGCTTGCAAGCAAACAACTAAGGAGTTGTGATGTATTACGGAACGAGTAAAGAGACTTTCCGGTAACGAGATTGAACTAGGTATGAAGATACCGACGACCGAATCTCGGGCAAGTAACATACCGATTGACAAAGGGAATTGCGTATGTTATCATAACGGTTCGACCGATAAAGATCTTCGTAGAATATGTAGGAGCCAATATGAGCATCAAGGTTCCGCTATTGGTTATTGACCGGAGAGGTGTCTCGGTCATGTCTACATAGTTCTCAAACCCGTAGGGTCCGCACGCTTAACGTTCGATGACGATTTGGTATTATATGAGTTATGTGATTTGGTGACCGAATGTTGTTCAGAGTCCCGGATGAGATCACAGACATGAGAAGGAGTCTCGAAATGGTCGAGAGGTAAATATTGATATATAGGGGATGGTATTCAGACACCGGAAGTGTTCTGGAGGGTACCGAGTACTTATCGAGTCACCGGAAAGGAGTTTCGGGCACCCCCTGCAAAGATATGGGCCTTATGGGCCAAGTGAGGGAACGCACCAGCCCTGGTGCACCCTTATGGAGGCCAGCCCTATGAGGAGGAGACGGAAAGAGGGGAGGGCAATGAAAGTGTGGATTAGGATTCCTACTTCCTTCCCTCCCCCCTCTTTCCTTCCACCTCGGTTATATATGGCAGGGGGGCGCGCGGCTTGGGAGGGACTCCAAGTAGGATTCCTCCTACTTGGGGCGCGCCCTTGGCTGCTCCCTCTCCCTCCCACCTATATATATGATGGGGGGCGCCTAGAACACACATCAACATCTGTTGGCCGTGTGCGGCGCCCCCCTCCACAGTTTACGCTTCCGGTCATATTCACGTAGTGCTTAGGCGAAGACCTGCGCGGATCACTTCACCATCACCATCACCATGCCGTCGTGCTGACGGAACTCTCCCTTGACACTTTGGTGGATCAATAGTGTGAGGGACGTCATCAAGCTGAACGTGTGCAGAACTCGGAGGTGTCGTGCGTTCGGTGCTTGATCGGTCGGAACAAGAAGAAGTTTGACTACATCAGCCGCGTTGTCAAACGCTTTCGCTTTCTGTCTACAAGGGTACGTAGACACACTCTCCCCCTCGCTGCTACGCATCTCCATGGATAGATCACTGCGTGTGTGTAGAAATTTTTAGTTTTCCATGCGACGTTTCCCAACAGTGGCATCCGAGCCAGGTCTATGCGTAGATGATATGCACGAGTAGAACACAAAGAGTTGTGGGGGGATCGTCATACTGCTTACCACCAATGTCTTATTTTGATTCGGCGGTATTGTTGGATGAAGCGGCCCGGACCAACCTTACATGACCACGTTCATGAGACCGGTTCCACCGACAGACATGCAACTAGTTTTGCATAAAGGTGGTTGGCGAGTGTCTGTTTCTCCAACTTTAGTTGAATCGGATTTGACTGCGGCCGGTCCTTGTTGAAGGTTAAAACAACAAACTTGATAAATCACCGTTGTGGTTTTGATGCGTAGGTAAGAACGGTGATTGCTAGAAGCCCGTAGCAACCACGTAAAACTTGCAACAACAAAGTAGAGGACGTCTAACTTGTTTTTGCAGAGCATGTTGTGATGTGATATGGTCAAGACATGATGTGATATACGTTATTGTATGAGATGATCATGTTTTGTAAAAGTCACTGGCAACCGGCAGGAGCCTTATGGTTGTCTCTTTATTGTATGAAATGCAAACTCCATGTAATTGCTTTACTTTATCACTATGCGTTAGCGATAGTTTTAGAAGCAATAGTTGGCGAGACGACCACGACGCTGCGATGGAGGTCAAGGTGTCAAGCCGGTGACGATGGAGATCATGACGGTGCTTTGGAGATGGAGATCGGAGGCACAAGATGATGATGGCCATATCATGTCACATATTTTGATTGCATGTGATGTTTATCTTTTATGCATCTTATTTTGCTTAGTACGGCGGTAGCATTATAAGATGATCCCTTAACTGAAATTTCAAGGTATAAGTGTTCTCCCTGAGTATGCACCGTTGCGACAGTTCGTCGTGCTAAGACACCACGTGATGAGCGGGTGTGATAGGCTCTACGTTCACATACAACGGGTGCAAGACAGTTTTGCACATGCGGAATACTCGGGTTAAACATGACGAGCCTAGCATGTACAGACATGGCCTCAGAACACTGGAGACTGAAAGGTCAAATGTGAATCATATAGTAGATATGATCAACATAGAGATGTTCACCATTGATGACTACTCCGTCTCACATGATGATCGGACATGGTTTAGTTGATTTGGATCACGTATCATTTAGATGACTTGAGGGATGTCTATCTAAGTGGGAGTTCTTAAGTAATTTGATTAATTGAACTTAATTTATCATGAACTTAGTCCTGATAGTATTAGCATATCTGTGTTTTAGATCAATAGCTTGCGTATAGCTCCCCTGTTTTATTTTTGATATGTTCCTAGATAAAACTAAGTTGAAAGATGATAGTAGCAATGATGCGGACTGGGTACGTGATCTGAGGATTATCCTCATTACTACACAGAAGAATTATGTCCTTGATGCACCACTAGGTGACAGACCTATTGCAGGAGCAGATGCAGACGTTGTGAACGTTTGACAAGCTCGGTATGATGACTACGTGATAGTTTAGTGCACCATGCTTTATGACTTAGAACCGGGACTTCAAAAAAATTGAACGCCATGGAGCACATGAGATGTTCCAAGAGCTAAAAATGATATTTCAGACTCATGCCCGTGTTAAGAGGTATGAGACCTCTGACAAGTACTTTGCCTACAAGATGGAGGAGAATAGCTCAGCTAGTGAGCATGTGCTCAGAATGTCTACGTACTACAATCGCTTGAACCAAGTGGGAGTTAATCTTCCAGATAAAATAGTGATTGACAGAGTTCTCTAGTCACTATCACCAAGTTACTAGAACTTCGTGATGAACTATAATATGCAAGGGATGAGGAAAACGATTCCCAAGCTCTTCGCGATGCTGAAATCAGCGAAGGCAGAAATCAAGAAATAGCATCAAGTGTTGATGGTTAACAAGACCACTAGTTTCAAGAAAAAGGGCAAGGGAAGGAAAGGGAACTTCAAGAAGAATGGCAAGCAAGTTGCCACTCCCGTGAAGAAGCCCAAAGCTAGACCCAAACCTGAGACTGAGTGATTATACTGCAAAGGAAATGGTCACTGGAAGCGGAACTACCCCAAAAACTTGGCGGATAAGAAGGATGGCAAAGTGAACAAAAGTATATTTGATATACATGTTATTGATGTGTACTTTACTAGTGTTCGTAGTAACCCTTGGGTATCTGATACCGGTTCAGTTGCTAAGATTAGTAACTCGAAACAGAAGTTGCAGAATAAACAGAGACTAGTTAAGGGAGAGGTGACGATGAATGTTGGAATTGATTCCAACGTTGATATGATCAACATCGCACACTCACTCTATATTCGGGATTAGTATTGAACCTAAATAAATGTTATTTGGTGTTTGCGTTGAGCATGAATATGATTAGATCATGTTTATTGCAATACGCTTATTCATTTAAGTCAGAGAATAATTGTTGTTCTGTTTACATGAATAGAACCTTCTATGGTCATACACCCAATGTTAAGTTGATAACGATAGTGCAACATATTTGTGGCACTGCCGTTTAGGTCATAGTGGTATAAAACACATGAAGAAACTCCATGCAAATGGGCTTTTGGAATCACTTGAATATGAATCATTTGATACTTGCGAACCATGCCTCATGGGCAAGATGACTAAAACTCTGTTCTCTGGAACAATGGAGCGAGCCAATGACTTATTGGAAATAATACATACCGATGTATGCGCTCCGATGAGTGTTGAGGCACGCAGCGGGTATCATTATTTTCTGACCTTCACAGATGATTTGAGCAGATATGGGTGTATCTACTTACTGAAACACAAATCTAAAACATTTGAAAAGTTCAAAGACTTTCAGAGTGAAGTGGAGAATCACCGTAACAAGAAAATAAAGTTTTTAAGATCTAATCGCAGAGGCAAATATTTGAGTTACGAGTTTGGCCTTCATTTAAAACAATGTAGAATAGTTTCACAACTCATGCCACCTGGAACACCATAGCGTAATGGTGTGTCCGAACATCATAACCGTATTTTATTGGATATGGTGCGTTCTATGATGTCTCTTTCCGTTTTACCACTATCATTTTGGGGTTATGCATTACAGACAGCCGCATTCACATTAAATAGGGCACCATCTAAATCCGTTGAGATGACACCGTATGAACTGTGGTTTGGCAAGAAACCTAAGTTGTCATTTCTTAAAATTTGGGGTTGCGACACTTATGTCAAAAGGCTTCAGCCTGATAAGCTCGAACCCAAATCGGAGAAGTGCATCTTCATAGGATACCCTAAGGAAACAATTGGGTACACCTTCTACCACAGATTCGAAGGCAAGATCTTTGTTGGATTCTTTCTAGAGAAGGAGTTTCTCTCGAGAGAAGTGAGTGGGAGGAAAGTAGAACTTGATGAGCTAATTGTAGATTCTCTCGAATTGGTAAGTAGCTCATAAGAGAAATTCGTTCCCGTGATGCCTACACCAACTAGAGAGGAAGCTAATGATGATGATCATGAAACTTCAGATCAAGTTACTACCAAACCTCGTAGGTCAACCAGAGCATGTTCCGCACTAGAGTGGTATGGTAATCCTGTTTTGGAAGTCATGTTACTAGACCATGTCGAACCTACGAACTATGAAGAAGCTATGATGAGCCCAGATTCCGACATATGGCTTGAGCATGAAATCTGAGATAGGATCCATGTATAAGAACAAAGTGTGGACTTTGGTGGACTTGCCCAATGATCGGTGAGCCACTGAGAATAAATGGATCATCAAGAGGAAGACAGACACTTATGGTAGTGTTACCATCTACAAAGCTCGACTTATCGCAAAAATGTTTTCGACAAGTTCAAGGTGTTGACTACGATGAGATTTTCTCACTCGTAGCGATGCTTAAAGTCTGTCCGAATCATGTTAGCAATTGCCACATTTTATGAAAACTGGCAAATGGATGTCAAAACTGCATTCCTTAATTGATTTCTTAAAGAAGAGTTGTATATGATGCAACCAAAAAGGTTTTGTCGATCCTAAAGGTGCTAACGAAGTGTGCAAACTCCAGCGATCCATCTATGGACTGGTGCAAGCATCTCGGAATTGGAATATATGCTTTGATAAGGTGATCAAAAGCATATGGTTTTATACAGACTTGTGGTGAAGCCTGTATTACAAGAAAGTGAGTGGGAGCTCTCTAGCATTTTTGATATTATATGTGGATGACATATTGTTGATTGGAAATGATATAGAATTTCTAGATAGCAGAAAAGGATACTTGAATAAGAATTTTTCAATGAAAGACCTCGGTCAAGCTGCTTATGTATTAGGCATCAAGATCTATAAAGATAGATCAAGACGCTTGATAAGATTTTTCAATGAGTACATACCTTGACAAGATTTTGAAGGAGTTCAAAATGGATCAGTCAAAGAAGGAGTTCTTGCCTGTATTGTAAGGTGTGAAGTTGAGTAAGACTCAAAGCCCGACCATGACATAAGATATAGAGAGAATGAAAATCATTCCCTATGCCTCAGCCATACGTTTTATAAAGTATGCCATGTTGTGTACCATACCTATTGTGTACTTTGCCATGAGTTTGGCAAGGGGGTACAATAGTGATCCAGGAGTAGATCACTAGACAGCGGTCAAAATTATCTTTAATTACCTAAAAGGACTAAGGAAATATTTCTCGGTTATGGAGGTGATAAAGAGCTCGTCGTAAAAAGTTACGTTGATGCAAGCTTTGACACCGATCTGGATGACTCTGAGTCTCGATCTGTATACATATTGAAAGTCGGAGCAATTAGCTAGAGTAGCTCCATGCAGAGCATTGTAGACATAGAAATTTGCAGAATACTTACGGATCTAAATGTGGGAGACCCGTTGACTAAACTTCTCTCACAAACAAAACATGATCACACCTTATTACTCTTTGGGTGTTCATCACATGACGATGTGAACTAGATTATTGACACTAGTAAACCCTTTGGGTGTTGGTCACATGGCAATGTGAACTATAGGTGTTAATCACATGGCAATGTGAACTATAGGTGTTATTCACATGGCGATGTGAACTAGATTATTGACTCTAGTGCAAGTGGGAGACTGAAGGAAATATGCCCTAGAGGCAATAATAAAGTTGTTATTTTATATTTCCTTATTCATGATAAAGGTTTATTATTCATGCTAGAATTGTATTGATTGGAAACTTAAATAAATGTGTGAATACATAAACAAATATCGTGTCCCTAGTATGCCTCTACTAGACCAGCTCGTTGATCAAAGATGGTTAATGTTTCCTAACAACGGACATGTGTTTTCATTTGATAAAGGGATCACATCATTAGGAGAATGTTGTGATGGACAAGACCCACCCGTTAGCTTAGCATTTGATCGTACAGTTTATTGCTACTGCTTTCATGTATGCCAAATACATATTCCTTTGACTATGAGATCATGCAACTCCCGGATACCGGAGGAATGCCTTGTGTGCTATCAAACGTCACAACGTAACTGGGTGATTATAAAGATGCTCTACAGGTATCTCCGAAGGTGTTTTGTTGGGTTGGGATGAATCGAGATTAGGATTTGTCACTCGGAGTATTAGAGAGGTATCTCTGGCCCCTCTCGATAATACACATCATAAGCTGCAAGCAAACGACTAAGGAGTTAGTCATGAGGTGATGTATTATGAAATGAGTAAAGAGACTTGCCGGTAATGAGATTGAACTAGGTATGAAGATACCGATGATCGAATCTCGGGCAAGTAACATACCGATTGACAAAGGGAAATACGTATGTTGTCATAACGGTTCGACCGATAAAGATCTTCGCAGAATATGTAGGAGCCAATATGAGAGATAAAGATTGATATATAGGACGATGGTATTCGGACACCGGAAGTGTTCTGGAGGGTACCGGGTACTTATCGGGTCACCAGAAAGGAGTTTCGGGCACCCCCGGCAAAGATATGGGCCTTATGAGCCAAGTGAGGGAACACACCAGCCCTGGTGCGCCCTTATAGAGGCCAGACCTATGAGGAGGAGAAGGAAATAGGGGAAGGCCAGGAAAGTGTGGATTAGGATTCCTACTTCCTTCCCTCTCCCCCTCTTTCCTTCCAGCTCGGTTATATATGGCAGGGGGCGCGCGGCTTGGGAGGGACTCCAAGCAGGATTCCTCCTACTTGGGGCGCCCCTTGACTGCTCCCTCTCCCTCCCACCTATATATATGAGGGGGGAGGCACCTAGAACACACATCAACATCTGTTAGCCGTGTGCGGCGCCCCCTCCACAGTTTACGCCTCCGGTCATATTCACGTAGTGCTTAGGCGAAGCCCTGCGCGGATCACTTCACCATCACCGTCACCACGCCGTCGTGCTGACGGAACTCTCCCTTGACACTTTGCTGGATCAAGAGTTCGAGGGACTTCATCGAGTTGAACGTGTGCAGAACTCGGAGGTGTCGTACGTTCGGTGCTTGATCGGTCGGAACAAGAAGAAGTTCGATTACATCAACTGCGTTGTCAAACGCTTCCGCTTTCGGTCTACAAGGGTACGTAGACACACTCTCCCCCTCGTTGCTATGCATCTCCATGGATAGATCATTGCGTATGCGTAAAAAAATTTTGTTTTCAATGCAACGTTTCCCAACAGTGTTATCATTATCAACTCACATCTTTTTGCATCAATGTTATGAACATGTGTATCACTACGATTGAGATTCAATAAACCATTCTCATTGGGTGCAGGACTATAGAAGGTATTATTCATGTGAACAGAATAACCATTATTCTTTGACTTAAATGAATAACCGTATTGCAATAAACACAATCTAATCATGCTCATGCTCGAAGCAGACACCAAATAACATTTATCTAGGTTCAACGCTAATCCCGAGGGTAGAGGGAGCGTGCGATGATGATCACATCAACCTTGGAAACACTTCCAACACACATCGTCTCCTTGTCCTTACCTAGTCTCCGTTTATTCCGTAGCCTTTGTCTCGAGTTACCAATATTAGCAACTGAACCGGTATCTAATACCCAGGTGCTACTAGGAGTACTAATAAGGTACACATCAATAACACGTATATCAAGTATACTGTTGTTGAAGTTGCCAGCCTTCTTATCTACCAAGTATTTAGGGTAGTTCCGCTACCAGTGACCGTTCCCCTTACAATAGAAGCACCTAGTCTCGGGTTTAGGTTCAACCTTGGGTTTCTTCACTGGAGCGGCAACTGGCTTGCCATTCATGAAGTTTCCCTTCTTGCCCTTGCCCTTCTTGAAACTAGTGGTCAACCATCAACACTTGTTGTTCCTTCTTGATTTCTACCTCCGCGGCCTACCGCGAACAACTCCGGGATCATCTCCATCCCTTGCATGTTATAGTTCATCACGAAGTTCTGGTAGCTTGGTGATAGTGTCTAGAGAACTTTGTCAATCACTATCTTATCTGGAAGATTAACTCCCTCTTGATTCAAGCGATTGTAGCACCCGGACATTCTGAGAGCATGCTGACTGGCTGAGCTATTCTCCTCCATCTTGTAGGCAAAGAACTTGTTAGAGGTCTCATACCTCTCAACACAGGCATGAGCCTGAAATACCAATTTCAGCTCTTGGAACATCTCATATGTTCCATGGCGTTCAAAAACGTCTTTGGAGCCCCGATTCTAAGCCGTAAAGCATGGCTCACTAAACTATCAAGTAGTTATCATAACGTGTCTGCCAGACGTTCACAACATCCACAGATGACGCTAGAGGGGTTGGCACACCGAGCGGTGCATCTAGGACATAAGCCTTTTGTGCAGCAGTGAGGACAATCCTTAGACTATGGACCTAGTCCGCATCATTGTTCACAATATCTTTCAACTTAGTCTTTCTCTAGGAACGTATTAAAACAGGGAGCTACAGCGTGGGCTATTGATCTACAACATAATTTGCAAAGCTTGGACTATTGTTCATGATAAATGAGTTCAATTAATCATATTACTTAAGAACTCCCACTCAAATTGACACCCCTCCGGTCATCCGAGTGTAACATGATCCAAATTCACCAACCCAAGTCCGATCATCACGTGGGATGAGGTGGTTTCAATGGTGAACATCTCCATGTTGATCATATCTACTATATGACTCATGTTCGACCTTTCGGTCTCTTGTGTTCCGAGGCCATGTATGTACATGCTAGGCTCGTCAAGTTTAACCCAAGTGTTCCGCATGTGCAAAAACTGGCTCACACCTGTTGTATGTGAACGTAGAGTCTATCACACCCGATCATCACGTGGTGCTTCAAAACGATGAACTTTCGCAACGGTGCACATTTGGGGAGAACACATTTTTATCTTGAAATTTTAGTGAGGGATCACCTTATAATGCTACATCGTCCTAAGCAAAATAAGATGCATAAAAGGATTAACATCACATGCAAATCCTAAGTGACATGATATGGCCATCAACTTGTGCTTTTGATCTCCATCTCCAAAGCACCGGCATGATCTCATCGTCACTCGCATGACACCATGATCTCCATCATCGTGTCGCCATCGGGGTTGTCACGCCAACCATGCTTCTACTACTATTGCTACCGCTTAGCGATAAAGTAAAGCATTACATAGCGCTTAATGATTGACACGCAGGTCATACAATAATTAAAGACAACCCTATGTGTTGTAGGGTGAAACCCTAGAGGGGATCTTTTCACACTTAGAGGGGGAAAAGGGCAAGAACACACAAGAACACAAGAGGAAATCACTCAAACAAATCCCAATGGCACATCCACTAGAATAGCATCACAAGATCCACAAGTTCACAATCACAATCAAAGGAAAGATACAATGATGATGTTCATCCCACTCCAAAGAGGTGAGGTCTTGATGGTGGTAGTCCACTCCAAGGAGGAGGTCTTGATTCCACAAGTGGATCCTCTCCAAAGAGGTCTTGATCTCCCAAGGAGGTAGGGGAAGAGCAAAGCTCAAAAATATCTCATCCAAATCTATTCTAACCCTCTAATGAGCTAGGTGGGAGGTACTTATAGTCTAGGGACGAAATTAGGAGGGGGAGAGGATACAAGGGCATCAACCCAAAAAGGCACGCAGGCCCTCGGAGGTGTCCGGGCACCCGGTGCAAAGTGGCCGGGCACCCGGACCGGACAGGGAGTTGGCGGAGGAGGGACCGGGCACCCGGGGGTCCAAGCCCCGGGCACCCGGTGTAGGCGCTGGCGGCTGGGCAGCTAGGGCCGGGCACCCAGGGCCCCCAAGTCCGGGCACCCGGGCGCGAGCTGGTGGCGGGCGCGGGAGGGGCCGGGCACCCGGGGTTGAGGGCCCGAGCACCCGGGGTTGGCCGGGACAAGGCCCAGGTCCTGGCCGGGCACCCGGGGTGGCCAGGGGCCGGTCCAGGTCGCGGTCGAGGGCCCGGTCACCCGGGGGCTGCGGGGTGCGGGTGCCCGAAGTGTCCAGGGCCACCTCTCCTTGGCGCCTCTCGAGGTTTCCTTCCTCCTTCTCCGTAGGTGCTCGGGTCTCCGCGTTGGCCTCATGATGGTCGTTTTCTTCGTACCTAAAGATGCATAACATTTCTGTTTGAGGTAGGACCCAACTCTCATGTGAATTAGAATGGAGCTCGAAGAGGAAGGAGTTCACCTTGTTCTCAATGGCGCGTGCACATGCTCTTGTCATTGGCCCTCTTGGTGCTTGTGGTGGTGATGGATTGTCGGTGTGGGTGGTCGAGGGATGCTCCGCGTCATCTCCCCCCCCCCCTTGGGAGAGATCCTTCCACGGATCATGATCATCATCACCATGGTACTTGGCCAAGTCTTTGACGTTGAAGATGTCGCTTACGTTGTACTTGTCACTTGGAATGTCAATCTTGTAGGCGTTGTCATTGTAGCGTGCGAGAACCTTGAATGGTCCATCGGCTCTCGGAAGTAGCTTTGACTTGCGTTCCTTGGGGAAGCGGTCCTTGCGTAGATGTAACCATACTAGATCGCCCGGTTGGAACACCATCGGAGACTTGTTGATGTTGAGCTTGGAGGCGAGTCTTTGTACTTGGCGCTCAATCGTGGAACGTGTTTCTTCATGCATCTTCTTGAGGTAGGTAGCTCTTGCACTAGCGTCCATGTTTGCTCGTTCTTGAAGCGGTAGAGGAAGAATGTCCAATGGTGACAATGGGTTGAAACCATAGACAACCTCGAAGGGGGACTTGCCGGTGGTAGAGTGTCTTGCGCGGTTGTAGGCGTACTCAGCGATGGGTAAGCACTCTTCCCACTCCTTGATGTTCTTCTTTATCAACACACGAAGGAGAGTGCCAAGCGTCCGGTCGGTAACTTCCGTTTGGCCATCGTTTTGTGGATGATACGCCGTGGAGAAGAGGAGCTTGATTCCGAGCTTGGCGCATAGCGTCTTCCCAAAGTAGCTTAAGAACTTGACGTCTCAATCCGACACAATTGTCTTTGGCACACCGTGCAACCTCAAGATTTGCCTACAAAAGATATTCGCAACATGTAAAGCATCGTCTATCTTATTGCATGGGATAAAATGAGCCATTTTAGAGAATCGGTCCACAACAACAAATATGGAGTTCTTGCCATTTTAAGTCCTAGGTAATCCAAGCACAAAATCCATGCTTATATCTTCCCAAGGTTGATGTGGAATAGGTAAAGGCATATGTAACCCATGGGATTGAGATTGTGACTTAGCTTTGCAACATGTAGAGCACCGGTTGGTGAAGCGGCCGACATCGCGAAACATCTTGGGCCAAAAATAGTTCTTGGAAAGCGTGGCAAAGGTCTTGTCGCGTCCAAAGTGTCCCATGAGTCCACCTCCATGAGCCTCTTGCAAAAGTAACAAACGAAGAGAAGACTCGGGAATGCATAGTTTGTTAGCTCTCATAAGATAACCATCTTTGATATAGTATCATTTCCAAGAAGTATGTGTCACACACTTAGCATGAGTAGCAAAAGTCACATCATGCTCATACAAGTCTTTGATATGATCAAATCCAACAACATTCAATTCAAGTTGAGTAAGTAACATGCATTTGCGGGAAAGGGCATCCGCCACAACATTTTCTTTGCCCTTAATGTACTTGATCACATAGGGGAAAGATTCAATAAATTCGCTCCATTTAGCATGTCGTTTATTCAACTTGGTTTGACCTTTAAGGTACTTAAGTGTCCCATGATCGATATGTATGACAAACTCATGCGGTCTAAGATAATGCTCCCAAACATGCAACACACACACTAGAGCATACAATTCTTTGTCATAGATGGGATAATTGAGTTGAGCACCAGAGAGTTTTTCACTAAAATATGTGATGGCTCATTTTTCTTGCATCAAAACTCCACCAATTCCATTACCACTAGCATCACAATGGACCTCAAAAGTTTTGTCAAAGTTAGGCAAAGCAAGAATCGGAGCATGAGTAAGCAAGGATTTGAGCTCATCAAAAGCGGTTGATTGCAAAGGTCCCCAAACAAAGGGTGCATTCTTCTTACTCAAGGCATGCAAAGGTGCGGCAATAGAGCTAAAATCTTTCACAAAGCGACGATAGAAACCCGAAGGCCAAGAAAACTACGCACTTGTTGCAAATTAATGGGTTGTGGCCAAGTTTTAATTGCTTCAATTTTAGACTCATCAACATGAACACCCTTTGAGGAAACAACAAAACCCAAGAAAACAAGCTTGTCAACTCCAAAAGTGCACTTTTTCATGTTTGCAAAAAGACGTTCTTGCGAAGGGTTTGCAAAACGATGCGAAGGTGGGTGACATGCTCTTTGAGAGATTTACTAAAAACAAGGATATCGTCGAAGTAGACCACAAGAAACTCACCAATGTAAGGGCGAAACACATAATGCATAAGACGCATGAAAGTACCGGGTGCTTCCGATAAACCCATAGGCATAACTAACCACTCATACAAACCAAACTTAGTTTTGAAAGCGGTTTTCCATTCATCACCCTCTTGTATGCGTATTTGATGACCCACAAGTATAGGGGGTCTATCATAGTCCTTTTGATAAGTAAGAGTGTCGAACCCAACGAGGAGCAGAAGGAAATGATAAGCGGTTTTCAGCAAGGTATTCTCTGCAAGCACTGAAATAATAGGTAACAGATAGTTTTGTGATAGGATAATTTGTAACGAGCAACAAGTAACAAAAGTAAATAAAGTGCAGCAAGGTGGCCCAATCCTTTTTGTAGCAAAGGACAAGCCTGGACAAACTCTTATATAGAGAAAAGCGCTCCCGAGGACACATGGGAATTATCGTCAAGCTAGTTTTCATCATGTTCATATGATTCGCGTTCGGTACTTTGATAATTTGATATGCGGGTGGACCGGTGCTTGGGTGCTGTTCTTACTTGAACAAGCATCCCACTTATGATTAACCTCTATTGCAAGCATCCGCAACTACAACAAAAGTATTAAGGTAAACCTAACCATAGCATGAAACATATGGATCCAAATCAGCCCCTTACGAAGCAACGCATAAACTAGGGTTTAAGCTTCTGTCACTCTAGCGACCCATCATCTACATATTACTTCCCAATGCCTTCCTCTAGGCCCAAATAATGGTGAAGTGTTATGTAGTCGACGTTCACATAACACCACTAGAGGATAGACAACATACATCTCATCAAAATATCGAACGAATACCAAATTCACATGACTACTAATAGCAAGACTTCTCCCATGTCCTCAGGAACAAACGTAACTACTCACAAAGCATATTCATGTTCATAATCAGAGGGGTATTAATATGCATAAAGGATCTGAACATATGATCTTCCACCAAATAAACCAACTAGCATCAACTACAAGGAGTAATCAACACTACTAGCAACCTACTAGTACCAATCCCGGACTTGGAGACAAGAATTGGATACAAGAGATGAACTAGGGTTTTGAGAGGAGATGGTGCTGGTGAAGATGTTGATGGAGATTGCCCTCTCCCGATGAGAGGAGCGTTGGTGATGACGATGGCGATGATTTCCCCCTCCCGGAGGGAAGTGTCTCCGGCAGAACAGCTCTGCCGGAGCCCTAGATTGGTTCCGCCAAGGTTCCGCCTCGTGGCGGCGGAGTCTCGTCCCGAAAGGTTGCTTATGATTTTTCCTCGACGAAAGACTTCATATAGCAGAAGATGGCCACTTGAGAGCCAACAGGGGGCCCACGAGGCAGGGGGCGCGCCCTGGGGGGTAGGGCGCGCCCCCCACCCTCGTGGGCAGGTGGTGCCCCCCTGACGTATTTCTTCCGTTCCGTATTTTTTATTATTTCCAAAAATGACTTTCGTGGAGTTTCAGGACTTTTGGAGTTGTGCAGAATAGGTCTCTAATATTTGCTCCTTTTCCAGCCCAGAATTCCAGCTGCCGGCATTCTCCCTCCTTATGTAGACCTTGTAAAATAAGAGAGAATAGGCATAAGTATTGTGACATAATGTGTAATAACAGCCCATAATGCAATAAATATCGATATAAAAGCATGATGCAAAATGGATGTATCAGTATTTGATAGTAACCACTTTTGAGATCAATTTTGGAGAAAATAGTGGCACCGCTAAGTTCATCTAGCATATCATCAAGTCGAGGTATGGGATGCCTATAACGAACGGTGATAGCATTGATGGGTCTACAATCGGAGCACATGCGAAAACTACCATCTTGCTTGGGCACAAGTATAACCGGAACGGCACAAGGGCTTAAGCTTTCACGTACATGGCCGTTGTCGATGAGTTGTTGTACTTGCCGTTGGATCTCCTTAGTTTCTTCGGGGTTGACGAGGTAGGGAGCCTTGTTCGGAAGAGGTGCTCCGGGGATGAGGTCGATCCTATGTTCAATGCCACGTAGAGGAGGAAGACCGGGAGGTAGCTCATCGGGAAAGACATCCTCGAATTCCTGCAACAAATTAGAAAACACTAGAGGATTAGGACTGTTAGTTTTCGCCACCTCATCTTTGCATAGGAGGACAAAGTGGATGACACTTGATGGGTTCTCACAAACTTCTCTCATCTCTCTTTTTGTGGCTAGGAGGACTAAGTTTTTCTCTCTTGGCGAAGAGGCGCTCAAATTTGGCTTGTGGCTCTCACTTTCTTTTTGGTGGTTCACTCTCTCACTAGGATCTCCACGATGGGTGGATGCTTGCTTATTGGCGATCACTTGGCTTGGGGACATTGGTCGAAGCACATATTCCTTGCCTTTCATCTTGAAGCTATAGTGGTTGGTTCTTCCGTTGTGGATGACTCCGCGATCGAATTGCCAAGGTCGTCCCAAGAGAAGGTGGCACACCGACATAGGAACTACATCACACTCCAAGGTGTCCTCATAGGCGCCGATCTTGAAAGAAACTTGCACCGTATGCTCCACTTGAATAGTGCCGGAGTCGCTTAGCCATTGCACCTTGTAGGGACGAGGGTGCTTCTTCTTGACCAATTGGAGCTTGGAACATAGCTCGTCGCTTGCCAAGTTGTGACAACTTCCTCCATCGATGATGACCTTCACGGAACGCCCGTTGATGCCGGCCTTGGTGTGGAAGATGTGGCACCGTTGGTCTTCCTCTTGATGGTGTTGGAGCGTCAAGACCTTGGAGACCACGAGAGAGGGACTTGAATCATTGTCACAAAACACTTGATCATCTTCATCTTCATTGACGCGCCGGTGCATGGCCACGTGCTCAAGGGCTTCCATTTCTTCTTCACTCATCGAGTCATATGTGCCATCATCGTTGAAGATCATGGTTCGCTTGTTGGTGCACTCGAAGGACTTGTGTCCTCGGCCACCACATGTGAAGCACTTGAAAGAACTTGTCTTGACGGGGTCGTTAGGTGGCGCCGAAGATGAGGGAGTCTTGGATTTGTAGGAGCTTGCCGGAGAACGAGACGAGGAAGGCGTAGCTTGCTTGGATCTTGACTTGTCGTCGGTACTTGGTGATGCTCTAGTTGAGGTAGGAGTTGCCGAAGTCGCGGGAGCTTGAGAGTAGGAGCTGTAAGTCTTGGACGAGTACTTGGCGTATTTGAAGTCATCTTGGACTTGTCGCTCGGCCTTGGTCACTTGATGAACTAGCTCGAGAAGGTTTGAGTATGGTTGGAAGTCGGCAATCTGCTTGATTGGGTGGTTGAGGCCGTTCAAGAAGCGTGCCATCGTTTGCTCGTCGTCTTCCTTGACATTGGCTCGTATCATGGCAATCTCCATTTCTTGGTAGTACTCTTCCACTGTCTTCGTGCCTTGTTTGAGGAGTTGCAACTTCTTGAAGAGATCACGGGTGTAGTGTGTAGGCACGAAGCGAGCTCTCATGACATCCTTCATTTCCGACCAAGTTGTGATTGGTGGTTCGCCTCATGTATGTCGTCGCTCGATCACTTGTTCCCACCAAATGAGGACGTAGTCTTGGAACTCGAGGGAGGCCATGGCGATCTTCTTTTCCTCATCGTAGTTGTGAAGACGGAGGATCTTGTCCACCTTCAAGGCCCATGAGAGATACTCTTCGGGATCATTGCTTCCGGAGAACTTGGGTATGGTGAACTTGAGCTTGTCGTAGAGGAGTTCTTCATCGAAGTAGCGGTTTTGATGTCGTTCTTGCCGTGGAGGAAGGTCCTCAAATGCTCGTTCCTCGAGATGTCGCTCTTGGCGTGGAGGAGGGTCTTGAAGCACTTGATTCTCTTGATGTCATTCTTGCCGTGGAGGAGGACGAGGGATATGCGCTTGGTTGCACCTTTCTTGTTGTTCTTCGCGATGCACGGCTTCTTCTTGTATCTCCCGACGAAGAGCTTCATCTTGCTCACATGCTTCCCGACCGCGTTGGACAATGACACGAGTGGAATCTCGGAGTGCATCTAGGGCCGCTTGAGCTTGAACTTCTCGCCGTAGTTGTTGTTGTCGAAGTGCTTCGGCATCTTGCTCCTCTTGGTGTTGGCGCGCTCGCTCTTCTTCTTGTAGGCGTTGGCGTTGCCTTGCTTGTGCCTCCACAAGGGTAGCTTGATTGTGGCGATGACGATTGTCTTGTGCTCGAGGTTGCTCTTGAGGATCGATGTCGTGAAGAGGATTGCGGTTGGCTTGACGGTCTTGGCGCACCGCTCGTCGAAGAGTGTTTGATGTCGGAGAACTTGAGCCGGAGATGGTGTCGTAGGAGTGTCGACTCGAGTGACTCTGTCTTGAGTAGGACGGCGCGGTACAAGAGCGATTGACCAACAAAGCACGAATCTCGTCCATTCTTGCATTGCTCTCTTGTTTTTGTTCGTCGAGCTTGTTGTCGAAGTAGTCTCTTGTACGTTGCTCGGAGAGGCGTAAGTCGGTGGCGAGATTGTCAATGCGGTCGCTCATTGCTAGTTGCTCTTGATGCAAAGCTCGTTGTGTGCCAAATAGGTGAGTCTTGGTGACGTAGGAGGTCATGTCGCCGTCTTGCTCGATGAAGAGTGGATTTGTAGAAGAACTCGGCCTATCCATCATAAGAAATTGGAGGTGAGGAGGAAAAAGAGAGAACAAAATCAAAGTTACCTTTACTGAAGATTGTGAATGAAACAAGTATGATCCCACGTGATGCTATAATAGGAGAATTGGTAGCGGGAGTTGTTTCTCACACCTACAAGTAAAAGGCTTAATGAGTAGCTCTGTTAGGATGGTGGCAAAAATTTCAAGCAAATGTTAGTCAAGATATCGATAAGGCTGAGAAGGTTCACAAAAATGCAAGTAAAGCAAATAGATCAAACCCAAGGATATCATTAGGAACACACACACGGAAGATAGATTGGATTCGCACAACCAAGGGGTGAGCTCAAAATGTGCAACCACGGAAAATGCTCTTGTTGTGCGAATGCTAGAGAGACATTAGCTCGATTGCTCAAATGGGCAAGATACGCATGTGCACCAACCTATAAGAGAAACGTGCCATCTTCAATCCCAACTATGCTATGTATGCGGTGACCAAGATGATATGAGTATGCAAAATGGCTCAATGCTATTGTTTACAAGCTCTTTGTTTCTCCTCTTTTGCTTAAAAGCTTTTCGTTCTTTCTCTTCTTCTTCTTCTTCTTCTTCTTCTTCTTCTTTTTCCTCTCTATGCTTGATGCTCGAGCCAAGTATGATATGAGACAAGTGTGTAAGATATGCACGGGAGAGACTTATGGCACTAAGATGATAACACGATCACTACGGTGCACAAAAGCGTGGCCCGGCAATTCTCAACTCGCTAGTCTCGATGGGTAAGCAACGCGAAATGGCTCGGGCTATCAATGCAAAAGCAAAGGTAAGTGTCGTCGAGGTTACCGTCCTTGCTTACGGTTAGCGGTGAAGATGACTCCGAGGCGATGATGAATAGCGGTGATGTCGATGTCACACGCTCCTAAGTAGCCGAAACACCTTAGGAAACGCAAATCGCAACTCAAAATCGGTCAAATGCGAAAGGTGGGAATTTTTTTTGTGATGATTTTTGGATGGAGGCTAATGGTGGTGGTAATGATATGAGTGGATGTGGGATGTCAAGAGCTTCCTACGAGCTAAAGAACACAAAAAACGGACTTGGGAGGTGGAAGTTATGGTCAAATTGGTGTTGTAGTTGGGCTGATTCGGGGGGGTGCGGGCACCCGGGGGTGGGAGGTGCGGGTGCCCGGGGTGGTCAAGGGGAAATGGCCTGGGGGTGCGGGTGCCCGGTGGTGCGAGGTGCGGGCACCCGGAGGTCGACGATTTGGGCGGAAATTTTGGGGGAAAAGCAAAATTTAGAGGATTTCGTGGTGGGAAGGGTGGGGATTGTTGGGGAGGGGCTAGATCCACTTGCCAAACATCAAATCCATGGACCAAAACAACCAAATCTCACAAGATCCAACAAATTGCAAGAAAAATTTTTGGGACTGTTTTTGTGGGGATTTTCGAATTTGGACGAACAACAACAAAATCAAGCTAGCAAATGGGGGGATGGGACTCCAAGATGTGAATCAACCTTGCTCATGATACCAAGATGTTGTAGGGTGAAACCCTAGAGGGGATCTTTTCACACTTGGAGGGGGAAAAGGGCAAGAACACACAAGAACACAAGAGGAAATCACTCAAACAAATCCCAATGACACATCCACTAGAATAGCATCACAAGATCCACAAGTTCACAATCACAATCAAAGGAAAGATACAATGATGATGTTCATCCCACTCCAAAGAGGTGAGGTCTTGATGGTGGTAGTCCACTCCAAGGAGGAGGTCTTGATTCCACAAGTGGATCCTCTCCAAAGAGGTCTTGATCTCCCAAGGAGGTAGGGGAAGAGCAAAGCTCACAAATATCTCATCCAAATCTATTATATCCCTCTAATGAGTTAGGTGGGAGGTACTTATAGTCTAGGGACGAAATTAGGAGGGGTAGAGGGATACAAGGGCATCAACCCAAAAAGGCACGCAGGCCCTCGGAGGTGTCCGGGCACCCGGTGCAAAGTGGCCGGGCACCCGGACCGGACAGGGAGTTGGCGGAGGAGGGACCGGGCACCCGGGGGTCCAAGGCCCGGGCACCCGGTGTAGGTGCTGGCGGCTGGGCGGCTAGGGCCGGGCACCCGGGGCCCCCAAGTCCGGGCACCCGGGCGGGAGCTGGTGGCGGGCGCGAGAGGGGCCGGGCACCCGGGGTTGAGGGCCCGGGCACCCGGGGTTGGCCAGGACAAGGCCCAGGTCCTGGCCGGGCACCCGGGGTGGCCAGGGGCCGGTCCAGGTCGCGGTCGAGGGCCCGGTCACCCGGGGGCTGCGGGGTGCGGGTGCCCGGAATGTCCAAGGCCACCTCTCCTTGGCGCCTCTCGAGGTTTCCTTCCTCCTTCTCCATAGGTGCTCGGGTCTCCGCGCTGGCCTCATCATGGTCGTTTTCTTCGTACCTAAAGATGCATAACATTTCCATTTGAGGTAGGACCCAACTCTCATGTGAATTAGAATGGAGCTCTAAGAGGAAGGAGTTCACCTCGTTCTCAATGGCGCGTGCACGTGCTCTTGTCATTGGCCCTCTTGGTGCTTGTGGTGGTGATGGATTGTCGGTGTGGGTGGTCGAGGGATGCTCCGCATCACTATGGCTCCTGCCGGTTGCCGTATGCATCGACAAGCAAGTCGATATAAACTATTACAAACATGATCATCTCATACATCAAATATATTTCATCATGTCTTTGGCCATATCATATCACAACATACCCTGCAAAAACAAGTTAGACGTCCTCTAATTGTTGTTGCATGTTTTACATGGCTGCTATGGGTATCTAGCAAGAATGATTCTTACCTACGCAAAGCCACAACGGTGATATGCAAGTTGCTATTTAACCTTCTACAAAGATCGCCTTTGTCGAATCCAATTCAACTAAGGTGGGAGAGATAGACACCCGCCAGCCATCTTTATGCAACAAAGTCACATGTCAGTCGATGGAACCGGTCTCATGTACGTGGACATGTATGGTTGGTCCGGGCCGCTTCATCCCACAATACCGCCGAATCAAGAAAAGACCAAGGAAGGAAGTAATCTGAATATCAACGCCCACAAACTCCTTTGTGTTCTACTCGTGATGTCATCTACGCATAGACCTAGCTCTGATACCACTGTTGGGGATCGTTGCATGGGAAGCAACAATTTTCCTATGCTCACCAAGATCAATCTAGGACATGACCATCTACGAGAGGAGAGATTAGATCTACATACCCTTGTAGATCGCTAAGTGGAAGCGTTAAGAAACGCGGTTGATGTAATCGAACGTCTTCACGATCCAATCACGATCCGTCCACGAACTCCCCGATCAAGTGCCGAACGGACGGCACCTCCGAGTTTAGCACACGTGCGGCTCGGTGGCGTCCTCTCCTTCTTGATCCAGCAAGCGAGACAAAGGAGGTAGATGAGATCTGAACCAACACGACGGCATGGTGGTGGTGGTGGCAGCGAAACTCTAGCAGGGCTTCGCCAAGCGCGTACTGGTGAATCGTGGGAGGAGTTGGGAGAGGTAACAGGCAAGGGTCGAAGGGTCGCTGCCCCCAACGCCTCCCAACCTTTATATAGGCGTGGAGTGGGGTGGTGGCTTGCCCTCCAAGGCCCTAAGGGTGTTGGTCAAAGGGGGAGGAAGGAAATCCCTCCTTTCCTTCCCCACCGATCGCTATCCCCCCATTTTAGGGATCCTGATCTTATCCCTTTGGGACATGATACTATTCCTTTTAAGGGAGGATCTTGGTGCGCCTAGACCAGGGTTGTAGGGACTTTCCCCACTACCCACGTTCATGTGGGTCCCCCATGCAGGTGGGCCCCACTCCGGAAAGTTCTAGAACCTTCCCGGTACAATACCAAAAAAACTCAAACTTTTTTCGGAACCCCGATAACAACTTTCCATATATGAATCTTTACCTATGGACCATTCCGGAGCTCCTCATGATGTCCCGGATCCCATCCAGGACTCCGAACAACCTTCAGACTTCCACTATTAATATCTCAATACTACCCTAGCGATACCGAGTGTTAAGCGTGCGACCCTCTGCGGGTTCGAGAATCATGTAGACATGACCGAGACTCCTCTCCGGTCAATAACCAATAGTGGGACCTGGATGCCCATATTGATTCCTACATATTCCACTAAGATCTTTATCGGTCGAACCTCGATGTCAAGGATTCAGCTAATCCCATATGCAGTTCCCTTTGTCTATCGGTATGTTACTTGCCCGAGATTCGATCGTCGGTATCTCCATACCTAGTTCAATCTCGTTACCGGCAAGTCTCTTTACTCGTTCCGTAATACAAGATCCCGTGACTAACTCATTGGTCACATTGATTGCAAGCTTATTGTGATGTTGAATTACCGAGTGGGCCCTGAGATACCTCTCCATCATACGGAGTGACAAATCTAGTCTTGATCCATGCCAACTGAACAAACACCCTGTTGGAAATATGCCCTAGAGGCAATAATAAATGGTTATTATTATATTTCTTTGTTCATGGTAATTGTCTATTATTCATGCTATAATTGTATTGTCCGGAAATCGTAATACATGTGTGAATACATAGACCACAACGTGTCCCTAGTAAGCCTCTAGTTGACTAGCTCGTTGATCAACAGATAGTCATGGTTTCCTGACTATGGACATTGGATGTCATTGATAACGGGATCACATCAGTAGGAGAATGATGTGATGGACAAGACCCAATCCTAAGCATAGCATAAAAGATCGTGTAGTTTCGTTTGCTAGAGCTTTTCCAATGTCAAGTATCTTTTCCTTAGACCATGAGATCGTGCAACTCCCGGATACCATAGGAGTGCTTTGGGTGTGCCAAACGTCACAACGTAACTGGGTGACTATAAAGGTGCACTACGGGTATCTCCGAAAGTGTCTGTTGGGTTGGCACGGATCGAGACTGGGATTTGTCACTCCGTGTGACAGAGAGGTATCTCTGGGCCCACTCGGTAATGCATCATCATAATGAGCTCAATGTGACTAAGGCGTTAGTCACAGGATCATGCATTGCGGTACGAGTAAAGAGACTTGTCGGTAACGAGATTGAACAAGGTATTGGGATACCGACGATCGAATCTCGGGCAAGTAACATACCGATTGACAAAGGGAATTGCATACGGATTGATTGAATCCTCGACACCGTGGTTCATCCGATGAGATCATCGTGGAACATGTGGGAGCCAACATGGGTATCCAGATCCCGCTGTTGGTTATTGACCGGAGAGGCGTCTCGGTCATGTCTGCATGTCTCCCGAACCCGTAGGGTCTACACACTTAAGGTCCGGTGACGCTAGGGTTGTAGAGATATATGTATGCGGAAACCCGAAAGTTGTTCGGAGTCCCGGATGAGATCCCGGACGTCACGAGAGGTTCCGGAATGGTCCGGAGGTGAAGAATTATATATAGGAAGTCCAGTTTCGGCCACCGGGAAAGTTTCGGGGGTTACCGGTATTGTACCGGGACCACCGGAAGGGTCCCGGGGGTCCACCGGGTGGGGCCACCTATCCCGGAGGGCCCCGTGGGCTGAAAGTGGAAGGGAACCAGCCCTTAGTGGGCTGGGGCGCCCCCCTTGGGCCTCCCCCCTTGCGCCTAGGGTTGGGAACCCTAGGGGGGAGTTCCCCCTTGCCTTGGGGGGCAAGGCACCCCTTCCCCCCCTTGTGGCCGCCGCCCCCCTTGAGATCCCATCTCTTGGGGCCGGCGCCCCCCCCAGGGGGCCTATATAAAGGGGGGAGGGAGGGCAGCAACCTACAGCCTTGGGCGCCTCCCTCCTCCCCTGCAACACCTCTCTCTCTCTCGCAGTAGCTCGGCGAAGCCCTGCAGGAGAACTGCTACGATTCCCAACAGTGGTATCAGAGCCAGGTTTATGCGTAGTTACTATGCACGAGTAGAACACAAAGAAGTTGTGGGCGTTGAGTTTGCCAATTCTTCTTGCCGCTACTAGTCTTTTCTTGTTTCGGCGGCATTGTAGGATGAAGCGGCCCGGACCGACCTTACACGTACACTTACGTGAGACAGGTTCCACCGACTGACATGCACTAGATGCATAAGGTGGCTAGCGGGTGTCTGTCTCTCCTACTTTAGTCAGAACGGATTCGATGAAAAGGGTCCTTATGAAGGGTAAATAGAAATTGGCAAATCACGTTGTGGTCATACGTAGGTAAGAAACGTTCTTGCTAGAAACCTACAAACCACGTAAAAAACTTGCAACAACAATTAGAGGACGTCTAACTTGTTTTTGCAGCAAGTGCTATGTGATGTGATATGGCCAGAAGATGTGATGAATGATATATGTGATGTATGAGATTGATCATATTCTTGTAATAGGAATCACGACTTGCATGTCGATGAGTATGACAACCGGCAGGAGCCATAGGAGTTGTCTTTATTATTTTGCATGACCTGCGTGTCATTGAATAACGCCATGTAAACTACTTTACTTTGTTGCTAAACGGGTTAGCCATAGAAGTAGAAGTAATCGTTGGCGTGATGACTTCATGAAGACACAATGATGGAGATCATGATGATGGAGATCATGATGATGGAGATCATGGTGTCATGCCGGTGACAAACATGATCATGGTGCCCCGAAGATGGAGATCAAAGGAGCATGATGATATTGGCCATATCATGTCACTATTTGATTGCATGTGATGTTTATCATGTCTTTGCGTCTTATTTGCTTAGAACGACGGTAGCAAGTAGGATGATCCCTTATAATAATTTCAACAAAGTGTTCACCCTAACTGTGCACCGTTGCGAAGGTTCGTTGTTTCGAAGCACCACGTGATGATCGGGTGTGATAGATTCTAACGTTCGAATACAACGGGTGTTGACGAGCCTAGCATGTACAGACATGGCCTCGGAACACACGCAATACACTTAGGTTGACTTGACGAGCCTAGCATGTACAGACATGGCCTCGGAACACGGAGGACCGAAAGGTCGAGCATGAGTCGTATAGAAGATACGATCAACATGGAGATGTTCACCGATCTTGACTAGTCCGTCTCACGTGATGATCGGACACGGCCTAGTTAAACTCGGATCATGTTTCACTTAGATGACTAGAGGGATGTCTATCTGAGTGGGAGTTCATTAAATAATTTGATTAGATGAACTCAATTATCATGAACTTAGTCTAAAATCTTTACACTATGTATTGTAGATCAAATGGCCAACGTTGTCCTCAATTTCAACGCGTTCCTAGAGAAAACCAAGCTGAAAGATGATGGCAGCAACTATACGGACTGGGTCCGGAACCTGAGGCTCATCCTCATAGTAGCCAAGAAAGATTATGTCTTAGAAGCACCGCTAGGTGAAGCACCAATCCCTGAGAACCAAGACGTTATGAACGCTTGGCGGCAGCGTGCTGATGATTACTCCCTCGTTCAGTGCGGCATGCTTTACAGCTTAGAACCGGTTCTCCAAAAGCGTTTTGAGAAACATGGAGCATATGAGATGTTCGAGGAGCTGAAACTAGTTTTTCAAGATCATGCCCGGGTCGAGAGATATGAAGTCTCCGACAAGTTCTTCAGCTGTAAAATGGAGGAGAACAGTTCTGTTAGTGAGCACATACTCAGAATGTCTGGGTTGCACAACCGCTTGTCTCAGCTGGGAGTTAATCTCCCGGATGACGCGGTCATTGACAGAATCCTCCAGTCGCTTCCACCAAGCTACAAGAGCTTTGTGATGAACTACAATATGCAGGGGATGGAAAAGACCATTCCCGAGGTATATTCAATGCTGAAATCAGCGGAAGGGGAGATCAGAAAAGAACATCAAGTGTTGATGGTGAATAAAACCACTAAGTTCAAGAAGGGCAAGGGTAAGAAGAACTTCAAGAAGGACGGCAAGGGAGTTGCCGCGCCCGGTAAACCAGTTACTGGGAAGAAGTCAAAGAATGGACCCAAGCCCGAGACTGAGTGCTTTTATTGCAAGGGAAGTGGTCACTGGAAGCGGAACTGCCCCAAATATTTAGCGGACAAGAAGAAGGCCGGCAACACCCAAGGTATATGTGATATACAAGTAATTGATGTGTACCTTACCAGTACTCGTAGTAGCTCCTGGGTATTTGATACCGGTGCGGTTGCTCATATTTGTAACTCAAAGCAGGAACTACGGAATAAACGGAGACTGGCAAAGGACGAGGTGACGATGCGCGTCGGGAATGGTTCCAAGGTCGATGTGATCGCCGTTGGCACGCTACCTCTGCATCTACCCACGGGATTAGTTTTAAACCTCAATAATTGTTATTTAGTGCCAGCTTTGAGCATGAACATTGTATCTGGATCTCGTTTAATTCGAGATGGCTACTCATTTAAATCTAAGAATAATGGTTGTTCTATTTATTTGAGAGATATGTTTTATGGTCATGCCCCGCTGGTCAATGGTTTATTTTTGATGAATCTCGAACGTGATGTTACACATGTTCATAGTGTGAATACCAAAAGATGTAAAGTTGATAACGATAGTCCCACATACTTGTGGCACTGCCGCCTTGGTCACATTGGTGTCAAGCGCATGAAGAAGCTCCATGCAGATGGACTTTTGGAGTCTCTTGATTACGAATCATTTGACACGTGCGAACCATGCCTCATGGGTAAGATGACCAAGACTCCGTTCTCCGGAACAATGGAGCGAGCAACCAACTTATTGGAAATCATACATACCGATGTGTGTGGTCCAATGAGTGTTGAGGCTCGCGGAGGATATCGTTATGTTCTCACTCTCACTGATGATTTAAGTAGATATGGATATGTCTACCTGATGAAACACAAGTCTGAAACCTTTGAAAAGTTCAAAGAATTTCAGAGTGAGGCTGAGAATCAACGTGACAGGAGAATAAAATTCCTACGATCAGATCGTGGTGGAGAATATTTAAGTCACGAGTTTGGTGCACACTTAAGGAAATGTGGAATAGTTTCACAACTCACGCCGCCTGGAACACCTCAGAGAAATGGTGTGTCCGAACGTCGTAATCGCACTCTATTGGATATGGTGCGATCTATGATGTCTCTTACCGATTTACCGCTCTCATTTTGGGGTTATGCTTTAGAGACTGCCGCATTCACTTTAAATAGGGCTCCGTCGAAATCCGTTGAGACGACACCGTATGAATTATGGTTTGGGAAGAAACCTAAGCTGTCGTTTCTAAAAGTTTGGGGATGCGATGCTTATGTCAAGAAACTTCAACCTGAAAAGCTTGAACCCAAATCGGAAAAATGCGTCTTCATAGGATACCCTAAGGAAACTATTGGGTATACCTTCTACCTCAGATCCAAAGGCAAGATCTTCGTTGCCAAGAACGGGTCCTTTCTGGAGAAGGAGTTTCTCTCGAAAGAATTGAGTGGGAGGAAAGTGGAACTTGATGAGGTGATAGTCACCCCTTCCGAACCGAAAAGTAGCGCAGCGCGGGAAAATGTTCCTGTGGTGCCTACACCGACTAGGGAGGAAGTTAATGATGATGATCATGAAGCTTCGGATCAAGTTACTACTGAACTTCGTAGGTCCACAAGGACACGTTCCGCACCAGAGTGGTACGGCAACCCTGTCCTGGAAATCATGTTGTTAGACAACGGTGAACCTTCGAACTATGAAGAAGCGATGGCGGGCCCGGATTCCGACAAATGGCTAGAAGCCATGAAATCCGAGATAGAATCCATGTATGAAAACAACGTATGGACTTTGACTGACTTGCCCGATGAGCGGCGAGCCATAGAAAACAAATGGATCTTTAAGAAGAAGACGGGCGCGGATGGTAATGTGACCATCTACAAAGCTCGACTTGTAGCTAAGGGTTATCGACAAGTTCAAGGGGTTGACTACGATGAGACTTTCTCACCCGTAGCGAAGCTGAAGTCCGTCCGAATCATGTTAGCAATTGCCGCATACTATGATTATGAGATATGGCAGATGGACATCAAAACGGCATTCCTTAATGGCTTCCTTAAGGAAGAGTTGTATATGATGCAGCCGGAAGGTTTTGTCGATCCTAAGAATGCTAACAAAGTGTGCAAGCTCCAGCGCTCAATCTATGGGCTGGTGCAAGCATCTCGGAGTTGGAACATTCGCTTTGATGAGATGATCAAAGCGTTTGGGTTTACATAGACTTATGGAGAAGCCTGTGTTTACAAGAAAGTGAGTGGGAGCTCTGTAGCATTTCTCATATTATATGTGGATGACATACTATTGATGGGAAATGATATAGAATTCTTGGAGAGTATAAAGGCCTATTTGAATAAGTGTTTTTCAATGAAGGACCTTGGAGAAGCTGCTTATATATTAGGCATCAAGATCTATAGAGATAGATCAAGACGCCTCATTGGTCTTTCACAGAGTACATACCTTGACAAGATATTGAAGAAGTTCAATATGGATCAGTCCAAGAAAGGGTTCTTGCCTGTATTGCAAGGTGTGCAGTTGAGCACGGCTCAATGCCCGACCACGGCAGAAGATATAGAAGAGATGAGTGTCATCCCCTATGCCTCGGCCATAGGGTCTATTATGTATGCCATGCTGTGTACCAGACCTGATGTAAACCTTGCCGTAAGTTTGGTAGGAAGGTACCAAAGTAATCCCGGCAAGGAACACTGGACAGCGGTCAAGAATATCCTGAAGTACCTGAAGAGGACTAAGGATATGTTTCTCGTTTATGGAGGTGACGAAGAGCTCGTCGTAAAGGGTTACGTTGACGCTAGCTTCGACACAGATCTGGATGACTCGAAGTCACAGACCGGATACGTGTATATTTTGAATAGAGGAGCAGTAAGCTGGTGCAGTTGCAAGCAAAGCGTCATGGCGGGATCTACATGTGAAGCGGAGTACATGGCAGCCTCGGAGGCAGCACAGGAAGCAGTCTGGATGAAGGAGTTCATTGCCGACCTAGGGGTGATTCCCAATGCGTCGGGCCCGATGACTCTCTTCTATGACAACACTGGAGCTATTGCCCTTGCGAAGGAGCCCAGGTTTCACAGGAAGACCAGGCATATCAAGCGTCGCTTCAACTCCATTCATGAAAGTGTTCAAAATGGAGACATAGATATTTGTAAAGTACATACAGACCTGAATGTAGCAGATCCGTTGACTAAACCTCTCCCTAGAGCAAAACATGATCAACACCAGGACGCAATGGGTGTTCGATTCATCACAATGTAACTAGATTATTGACTCTAGTGCAAGTGGGAGACTGTTGGAAATATGCCCTAGAGGCAATAATAAATGGTTATTATTATATTTCTTTGTTCATGGTAATTGTCTACTATTCATGCTATAATTGTATTGTCCGGAAATCGTAATACATGTGTGAATACATAGACCACAACGTGTCCCTAGTAAGCCTCTAGTTGACTAGCTCGTTGATCAACAGATAGTCATGGTTTCCTGACTATGGACATTGGATGTCATTGATAACGGGATCACATCATTAGGAGAATGATGTGATGGACAAGACCCAATCCTAAGCATAGCATAAAAGATCGTGTAGTTTCGTTTGCTAGAGCTTTTCCAATGTCAAGTATCTTTTCCTTAGACCATGAGATCGTGCAACTCTCGGATACCGTAGGAGTGCTTTGGGTGTGCCAAACGTCACAACGTAACTGGGTGACTATAAAGGTGCACTACGGGTATCTCCGAAAGTGTCTGTTGGGTTGGCACGGATCGAGACTGGGATTTGTCACTCCGTGTGACGGAGAGGTATCTCTGGGCCCACTCGGTAATGCATCATCATAATGAGCTCAATGTGACTAAGGCGTTAGTCACGGGATCATGCATTGCGGTACGAGTAAAGAGACTTGTCGGTAACGAGATTGAACAAGGTATTGGGATACCGACGATCGAATCTCGGGCAAGTAACATACCGATTGACAAAGGGAATTGCATACGGATGATTGAATTCTCGACACCGTGGTTCATCCGATGAGATCATCGTGGAACATGTGGGAGCCAACATGGGTATCCAGATCCCGCTGTTGGTTATTGACCGGAGAGGCGTCTCGGTCATGTCTGCATGTCTCCCGAACCCGTAGGGTCTACACACTTAAGGTCCGGTGACGCTAGGGTTGTAGAGATATATGTATGCGGAAACCCGAAAGTTGTTCGGAGTCCCGGATGAGATCCCGGACGTCACGAGAGGTTCCGGAATGGTCCGGAGGTGAAGAATTATATATAGGAAGTCCAGTTTCGGCCACCGGGAAAGTTTCGGGGGTTACCGGTATTGTACCGGGACCACCGGAAGGGTCCCGGGGGTCCACCGGGTGGGGCCACCTATCCCGGAGGGCCCCGTGGGCTGAAAGTGGAAGGGAACCAGCCCTTAGTGGGCTGGGGCGCCCCCCTTGGGCCTCCCCCCATGCGCCTAGGGTTGGGGGAGTTCCCCCTTGCCTTGGGGGGCAAGGCACCCCTTCCCCCCCTTGTGGCCGCCGCCCCCCCTTGAGATCCCATCTCTTGGGGCCGGCGCCCCCCCAGGGGCCTATATAAAGGGGGGGAGGGAGGGCAGCAACCTACAGCCTTGGGCGCCTCCCTCCTCCCCTGCAACACCTCTCTCTCTCTCTCTCGCAGTAGCTCGGCGAAGCCCTGCAGGAGAACTGCTACGATTCCCAACACACCCTCGGATATACCTATACAGCACCTTTATAGTCACCGAGTTACGTTGCAACGTTTGGTACACACAAGGCACTCCTCCGATGTCAGTGAGTTGCATGATCTCATGGTCATAGGAACATATACTTTGACATGCAGAAAACGATAGCAATAAACTTGATACGATCATATGCTACGTTTACAGTTTTGGGTCTTGTCCATCACATCATTGTCCCAATGATGTGATCCCGTTATCAAATGACAACTCATGTCTATGACTAGGAAACCATAGCCATCTTTGATCAACGAGCTAGTCCGGTAGAGGCTTACTAGGGACATGTTTTTGTCTATGTATTCACACATGTATCTGAGTTTCCGATCAATACAATTCTAACATGGATAATAAACGATTATCATGACCAAGGAAATATGATAATAACCAATTTATTATTGCCTCTAGGGCATATTTCCAACATGCAGATCCACATTTAGTCTCCTTCGAAAGAAACTATAACATCAACATGAATGCTTTTGTTACAATCTTGGTAGTTACAATTCGAGAACAATTGAGGATATTTCTCACAAAGGGGAGGATTATTATCAACAAGATCTTTCCAAAGCCTAGCCACATTGCCAGGATGGATCACCACTTGCCTACCTTTCATAACCGTATGTCTCAACATACACCACCCATTCATAGAGTCGCAGTCGCCTCAACTCGTCAGATCGCCTAGGTCTGACCCAAGTTTGTAATACCTGGAAATGGTAATGTTTTTACTTCGTTGCCTTGTTGAAGGCATTGCTCGAGCTCGGATATGCTCAGACTGATTCATCAAGGTGAAAACCTATATTATGGCCTTGTGTGGTTGGATCCGGTGATGGCGGCGCTTGAGGGTCGTTCCCTTCTTGAAGATGTTGTGGAAGAACCTTGTCATCCATGTGGTATCATGAGATGATTGTTGCGGATATGATCATTGTTGTAGTTTGCCGATTTCGGATATGATCGCTTTGGTTTTCTTTCTCCTCATATACGCATAGTTTTGATCTTATATGATTCTGCTATTTGTCGGCGTGTGTTTTGTATGTTCATTGATGTTGGTTGTGTGCACCCTAACTATGTAAAGGCCAGGTATGAGCTCATTATGTTTGTATCTTGATGCTCTATTTTAAGCCAACAAAATTCAACCCTTTAAGAAAAAAATCCGGTCATGATTTTCATTCGAGGAGCCCTCGACTGGGTGTTCGGACACCGTTCGGCGGAAGGCCACGAATGCCTCCGCAAGATTGATGACGGGGATCAACGGAGGCCACCATGGGAGATTATGACTCCACGAGGGGATTAACAGTAGCATTTTTTTCCTTTCTTTTAGGCAATTTTGAGCCAGCTTGGCAATCATCCAGCTCCGTAAAATACGGGAGAGCACGAAGCGACACTTTTGGCGACTCTGAGAAAATAGGTTGCTGGCTGCTCCGCCCCGAGACAAGGAAAGCACGAAGCTGACTTGTTCGGTGCTGCTCCGGGGGGCGCCCTTATATGCCGCTCTGTGCGGCAAACAGTCGTCGTTCCGCACAGGCGGGTCTTCGACTGGGTCGGCCCATAAACGCCAGGGAACTTGTACTGTAGCTCCAAAAATATTGAACTCGCAGGAAACCGAACCATGGATCTCCTGCTACAAACTACGCGGTACAAACGGCTGAGCTAGCGAGCATTACTGATTAGTAAGCCGCGTCAATCTTTAAGAACGAATTCTTAGCGCATATCCGCATTATTCACGGAATTTCAAATGCAATTTTTTTCAAAGAAACCGAGCATTTTATGAAATGAGAACACTTTTCAAATTATTTTTAGAAAACTTCAAAATTTTCAAAAAGCAGGAAAAAGATTCGAAATCATGAACACTTTTTTTTAAAAAATGGGAACATTTTTTAAAATTCCAAAACACATTTAGGCAATGAGAACATTTTTTAAACTCCCGACCAAAATTTGAAAATACATTTTTTGGGAAATTTATCAATTTTTTTGAAACGGGAATATTTTTAAAACTCGAAAACATGAAAACATGACCATTCTTTCAAATTCGTGAACAATTTTTTAAAATGGGAACATTTTTCAAATCCTTGAATATTTTTTAAAATTCATGATTTTTTTTGCAGAAACATACCGAACATTTAAAAAAACATGATTTTTTAATACACGCACAATTTTTTAATTGATGAACAGATTTCAAAACTCGACATTTTTTGAATTTTGATCATTTTCTGGAAGCAAGATCATTTTGAACTTTTGAACATTTTTTAAAATATTTTTTTTAAAAATTAACTTTTTTTGAATATTTTTTAAAAATTCTTTTTCGTAGATCTGTTTCTTTAAAATATTTTATCTCTTAAACCGTGCGTCCAAATCTCAAATTGTTTTTATCATTGGATTCCTCGCGTCGAGATCTTTAAAACTAGACCCCATGTTGGTAGGTTTTAACGAACTTTTTTTTCACAGAAAAAGCAAACGAGAAAACCAGAAAAAAAAACTCGAACCGGAAGCATGTTTTTTTCCTTTTCGATAGAGGCACGACTGTGCCTCTTGCAGAAGAAAATTTGTGCCTTCACGAGAAGTAAACCTATGTCTCTCGTGGAAGGAAAAGAAAATAAAACGTACTTTTTTCGTTTCCAAGAGGCACGGCCGCGCCTCTCGCGGAAGGAAAACCGTGCCTCTTGTGGAAGGAAAAAATATGTTTTTTTCCTGTTTCCGAAAGGCACGGCCGTGGCTCTCGCAGAAAAAAAAGACACGTTTTTTTGTTTTCGAGAGGCACGGTCGTGCCTCTCACGGAAGCACATTCGTGGCTCTGGCGAAAGAAAAAAAATGTGTTTTTCTTTCGTTTCCGAGTGGCATGGCCGTGCCTCTCGCGGAAAAAAATAGGCACGGCCTTGCCTCTAGCCGAAGCAAATAAGACATGCTTCTCGCAAAACAATAAAAACAAAAACATGTTTTTTCTGTTTCTGAGAGGCACGGCCGCGTGCCTCTCGCGGAAGCAAAAAAACACTTTTTTTATGAAAAATGATTTATTTTTGTCCAAAAGCTAAAAAAGATTGGTCAAAAACTGAAAAGCTGAAAAAACCCGGAAAAAACCCATGTAAAAAGGCGAAAGTGCGTGCGAAAAACAAAAAAAACCCAAAATCCTAAGAAATCGCCCAGAGCGCGACAAGCGGCAGCGGCTGAGAGCGCGCCCAGTCCACCTCAAGTGACCCTTGGGGAGGCCCCCAACGTAGCGCCCCTTAGTTAGGGGAGCAACTAGTTAACGAGCGCTCCTTCGGGAGCCTCGCAACGATCAGCGCCACTTGGCGCTGTCAGCCATTCGCCACGTGTCACCCTCTGGACGCTCCCTTCAGATTTTATTTTTTTATTTTTCCGCACACGTTTTCGGCATTTTAAACGGTTTTTTTCGACATTTTGGTTTTCCCCCGGTCTTCCTTATCGTTTCGACAAAAAAATGTGAAAAAAAAAATTTGCGCGAAAAAATGCGTTTACTTTTTTTCCTTTCGTGAAAAGTCACGTTTTTTCTTCCGCGAGAGGCACGGTTGTGCTTTAGCGAGAGTCACGGCTGTGCCTTTCGGAAACGAAAAAAAACGCGTTTTCTGTTTTTTTTCCGCAAGAGTCACGGTTTTACTTTCGCGAGAGGCACGGTTGTGCTTTCGTGAGAGTCACGGCCGTGCCTCTCAGAAAGGGAAAAACAAAACGCGTTTTCTGTTTTTTTTTCTTTCGTGAGAGTCACGGTTTTGCTTCCGCGAGAGGCACGGTTGTGCTTTTGCGAGAGTCACGGCCGTGCCTCTCGGAAAGGGAAAAAATACACGTTTTCTTTTTTTTTTGCGAGAGTCACGGTTTTGCTTCCACGAGAGGCACGGTTGTGCTTTCGCGAGAGTCACGGGCGTGCCTCTTTCGGAAAGGAAAAAAAATGCGTTTTCTGTTTTTTTCTTTCCACGAGAGTCACGGTTTTGCTTCCACGAGAGGCACGGTTGTGATTTCGCGAGAGGCGTGCCTCTTTCGGAAAAGGAAAAAAATCGTGCTCCCGGTTTGGTTTTTTCGTCCCGTTTTTTTCGTGAAAAAAAAGTTCGTCAAAACCTATCAACATGGGATCTCGTTTTGAAGATCTCGACGCGAGGAATTCAATGGTGAAAACAGTTTGAGATTTGGACGCACGGTTTAAGAGATAAAACGTTTTGAATAAACGAATCTACGAAAAAAGGAAAAACTCCTGGGTTGCGACAAGTGGCGCGCTGCAGGTGCGCCACTTGTCGTGACCGGGGAAGATGGAGTGTTCTTTGTAATGAGTACTCCTTAATTAGTGATTTCGCTTAGTTAGTTGCTCGCGGTTAAACTTTTTTTATACAAATCCCGATAAAACTGTAGCATAGCATTTTTCTTTGAGAAACTATCTGTTTTTTTTGAAACACAACTAAGGCTGCGTTTGGCAGCTCAGTATTTTTGAAGTTTTACCAGGATACCATGGTTTTGAGAAAAAACACTGGTTTTAAATACTTTGACGTGTTTGGCACAAATTAATACTTCAGTTTTATAAACCGTAGTATATGTGATACTGTGGTCTTTTTGCTGTATTTGAAAAAAGGTCTTGACCTCTTTTTTCGTAAACACAGAAACGCTTGCTTCACTTCTTCCTGTCGTCATTTATCCGACATTGCTCCGTCTTCCCTGCAGCCATCCTGGGAAGAAAAGTACGTGCTATTCTAAGTTGACTACTCTGCCATTCCTACGACCTACCTTCACTTGACTACTCCGCCGTTGATTTGTTTAATCCGTTGCCTATTGTTCCATTGCAACAAGGGGCAGCCCGTAGAAACAGATTGCATCTATAGCCGGGTCTCTCATACCCATCTTAAACGTTCGGACAGGTCATTCGGTAATTGATCAGTCAAAAAAATCGATCTAAGCGGACCTCTCAAACCGTCGACAAACGCCTGGATTGACTAGCACCCCTCGTATCCAGCTCAAATATAGAAGAATATGGGGCGGCAGGGTCATGCCCGGGCGTGTCCGCAGGCCCGGCCCACCATCGACCCCAGAAAAACCCTAATCCGGGTGGCGAGCTCAAACCCTAGCTCACTCTGTCCCCCGCTCTCGCTCCATCCACTCCTCTTCCTCTCCCTTCCCGATCCCATCCACCACGATGAGCAGCTCCGGCAGCGAGTCTAACTCGGAGCTCGACTACGAGGAGGAGATGGCCCTCCGCATTGCGCTGGAGCGGTCCAAGGTGGATACCGGCGGCAACTCCGGATCTGGAGCATCGCCGCAGCTCCCGGCCGGCGCGGCGCGGACGCAGGAGCCGGATCCTCCCGGCCCGTGCGCAGCGACATAAGGACAACACAGTCTGCATCGGCCCCGCGCCGTCTCCTTCCCGCTCCTCCACGCGGCCAGCGCTGGGAGCAGGACAGGGCAGTCCATCGGATGAAGGGGCTCATCGTCCTTTTCGACTCCGACTCTGAAGGCGGCGACAACTGCACCTCCTCGTCTGAGGACCAAGACCCTCCAACAGCCGCAGACGCCTACAGCTGCATCGACGATTGGAAGGATAAAGGTCCGGCGAGGAAGTGGTGATCCCCCCTCTCCTCCTCAATGTTTATATCGTTTTTAGTTGTAGAAGTTTATGAACTTGTCCAGGGACGAACTATGATCTTTTGGATGGTGGTGAAGTATGTTAATGTCCATTTGCACCCTATCTTGTGTTCCTCTGCAGCCGATTTTTGTTGTCCGTCATTTGATCACGTAGGATAGATCAACATTTGCATCTCTAGTATGGATATAAGGCGCCGAATATGCGATACGCGGATGCAAAGTGGCAAATATGAGGGGTGCCCGATGAGTGCACGCGGACGTGCCCGGGCGCGTCCACGGACGCTTGAGGGGCCGTATTTGCCAACTGGCTGTAGATGCTCTTAGAATGGGAAGTTGATTGATTGATCCTGACTTCCCGATACACGGCATGCTAAGCTAGCTAGCCAATTGATTGTGTGAATGGCCCTACACACAGCCTGATTGATCGTTGTAACTTCTTGTCCTTCAGTGCAGCTGAGTTCAGTTCAGGTAGACGATGAATGCAACAGTTAAACCAGGAAAAGTGAGGAATACTGCATTTGCCAAACATCTTCATAGTTTTGCTAAAACTGAGAAAAACCGTGGTTTTTAAAAACTGAAGTATCCATTGCCCACGCATTTGAATACTGAGGTTTTCACTTACTAAGGTTTTGGAAAAACTGTGTAGCCAAACCTAACTTTTTTTGTTGAGACAAGAAACACAACTAACTGTAGCATAGCAAAGTTGAGCACCCGCCGCAGTGCAATCTCCTCACCCGTGAACCCTCGCGCAAAAGCCCACCAAATGACAGAACAAGGTGTCCCCAAAGCCCATCACGACCCAAGTCTCGGGAAAAAGAACCGAGCAGCGCGACCACCGTCGTCTCCCTTCTCTCCTCCGTGACCAACCCCCCCCCGCCCCCTCCTAGCCGTTTCGCGCCGAAACCCCAATCGCCGCCCAAATGCCGCCGCCGGCGCCGCACGAGGAGTTCGAGGCCGCCGACGGCGAGGCATACAAGTACGCAGAGCACGAGCCTAAGCTCGCCGAGTTCCTCTGCAGTTTCCACTCCGACGACCTCCGCCGC
The DNA here is from genome assembly GCF_018294505.1 of Triticum aestivum. NCBI lineage: Eukaryota > Viridiplantae > Streptophyta > Magnoliopsida > Poales > Poaceae > Triticum > Triticum aestivum. The sequence continues at coordinate 133,457,660 of NC_057814.1, read as the reverse complement.
ATCCTCCTCCACCCCGAGTCCACGCTCCACTTCCCCCTCGTCATCGAGTGAGTCCTCCTTCCCCACCCCGCTCCTCTCCTCCTCCTCCTCCCCAAACCCTAACCCCGTCCCGTCCCCTCTCGCAGCTTCGCGGAGCTCCTGGACTTCGACCCCGGCTTGGCCAAAATACTCTACAACGACCCCAAGGGCTTCCTCCCCGCCTTCGACATCGCCGCTCAGGGCGCCCAGGTGAGTAGAACCAGCAGGCTGTGCGACCCGCATCCTCCCCTTTTTTTTTTCCCGCTTCTATCGTCGCATTTCTCGAGCACCTTTTTTTGTCTTCGCAGAGCGAGGTGTTGCGCATCCTCCGAAAGGGCGAGGCGTTGGGTAATCCGGACGAGTTGAGGCCCGCTGCCGTGCAGAAGGGGTTCGTGCACGTGCGCGTCAACGTCTGCGGGTCGCCACTGGAATTCCCTGGTGCGCTCACGCACGCGCCTTTTGTGTTCGTTGTAATGCTTGCAAGATTGTTTGGTCACGTGATGTTTCAGCTGTGTAGGGGTTTCCTGATTTGGCGGCGATGCTTTCATTTTTGCAGAGTCGTCGCCGAGCATAGGGAAGGTGAGGGTGAAGCATAGGGGGATTCTGCTGACATTGAAGGGGACTGTGATCAGATCAGGCGGTGTGAAGATGATCGAGGGCGAGCGGGAGTATCAATGCAGGAAATGCAACCACAGGTTTGTGAATTGTGATGCATGTTTCAGGGCTTAATAGCATACTAGTATTCTTGGCTGCGTATTCGAGCCCTTGCATATTAGTGGCTTGTCAAGCATAACTGTGAATTGCATACTAGTGTAATTAAGTTTAGACTCTGATCTACTTACTAGCATGGCTCGGTAGAGACCTTTCTTATAAGAATTTAAAGAAAGTTTCTTCTTGAATTAAAGGTGATATTTGATGGCCGTTTCCGCAAGTAAATTAAATATTTTTAGTTTTTTTCTTCCGAGATCTTAATATTTTAGTTGTGCTGGCAAGATTCATCTTCTGTTACATTGCTGGAGACACCGGCCAATTAATTTCCATCTTCTTGTTACATAATCTTGTAAGCTAAAAGCTGGGTGAGCAAGTCTACAATCCAAGTTTAAGCTTATCCTGTTTAAAAGCTTGCAGTGTGAGAGGCTTAACTTCTTTAAAGCAGCAGCATAATTTTGAGGAATTTAGTGAGACACATCCAGAGATTGCAGACTCCTTAACATACAATCATCTCCTTGTTACTTCTTACAAAGAGCGTTGAGTGCCATGGCTGTATGTTTATATCATAAAGACACCTGACCTTAATTTATTCGTGTATTGAATAGGTTTCCCTGCTATCCTGAGCTAGAGGCTGGGAATCGTATAACTCTACCTGCATCTTGCCCATCCATGGTATTCCATTTCCCTTCTTTTTAATCAAAGTTAGTGTGATTTCATTAGTGAGAAACAGTCTTTTGTTTTCTGGTTTTACCTATATTTGACAATGGTTTTATCCTGTGCTGGCCAATGTACATCATCTATTGTTCTTTTTTACCTATTACATTTTATAACTGTTCGAGACTACTCAACTTCTGTGGAAGGAGCTACTAATAGTTTTGCTCTTCATGCAGAGATCAAAAGGTTGTCAAAGTGCTTCTTTCCAATTGATAGGAGATAGCATAACCTGTCATGATTATCAGGAAATAAAAATCCAAGAAAGCGTGCAACTTCTGGATGTTGGGTCTATACCCCGTTCCATGCCTGTGATTTTGATGGATGACCTTGTTGATCTTGTTAAAGCTGGAGGTAAGTAGCTTCTTTGGGCTCATCCATTTATTGGAATCTGTGACTCCTTGTGTTTTGATGATCTTGAAAAGAAGATCAGAGTTCTTAATATATATACCAGGAGCTTTACCAGATAAGTTTATATGTTGGTTTCTCATTGTTCCCAGCTTAAAAGTGATGTGTTTATTTTGCTGGAATTGCAATCTAAATGTCCATCCATTGTTGATTTCTTGCTTTTCTGTGACATTGATATTCAGCTAAGTGTGTTCTTTCTCCAGATGATGTCATTGTTACGGGTATATTATCTGCAAAGTGGTCCTCTGATGTTAAGGATGTGCGTTGCAACCTTGATCCTATGTTTATTGCCAATTATGTGAGGTAATTGATAAGTCGAACTACCCCTCCATTTCTTTTTACTTTGCATATTAATTTTGTCTTAAGCCAAACTTTCTGAAGTTTGACCAAGTTTATAGAAAAAACAACATCCATAATACCAAATCAATATCATTAGACCCAGCATGGAATATTTTTTCATATTGTATTTATGTGGTACTCCCTCCGATCCAAAATAAGTGTCGCAGTTTTGAACTAACCCAGTTCAAAACTGCGACACTTATTTTGGATCGGAGGGAGTATTATAGATGTTGATATTTTTTATATTAACTTGGTCAAACTTTACAATGTTTTACTTAAGATTAACTAATATGTGAAGTAAAGAAACGGAGGGAGTATGGCTCTTTTCCAACTTCAGCTGTGGAAAGTAGTAATGGTAGTTTACTTCACATTTGTGAAGTTGTTGCAACTCCAGAAAATTTGTAGAATCGCTATGATGTTTTTTTTGGTCATACTATGTTGGTTTTACGTTAAAAAAATAAAATGGAAAGAATTTTACGTAATCGATATGTCAACATCTAAATTATTATATGGTCTCATGTGAAGGGACCTCCACAGTTTGTCACCCAAGTCGATGATTTACTTCCATTCATTGCACCATAGTTCCTTTTTGGATCATCTGCAGAACTAGTTGAATGCCGCCATGGACATCATCTGTTCAGCACTTTTAGGTTGCTGGGTTCTGAAGTTTGAACAATGTCTTTGTGCTGCGTTATACAGGAGAACTAATGAGCTGAAGTCTGGTATAGACATCCCTGAGGAAATTATCAAGGATTTTGAGCTTTTCTGGGCAGAAAACAGAGCTACTCCACTAGAAGGTGCTCAAGCTCCCCCTCCCCCCTCCTCCCCTCCTTGATGTTTTCCAGATCAGTGGTCCAAATCTTGGCATGGAAAAAATTGGCCTCATCAAAAAAAATTCCATATCTCAAATTGCATCTAGAGTTTCTTTTACCAGTTAATCGGTACTATAAGTTATCTATTATTTTCTTTTTGTGTACGTAGGAAGAAATAAAATCTTGAAAGGCATTTGTCCTCAGATTTTTGGGTTATTCACGGTAAAGCTTGCAGGTATGCTACTTTGTGTCAGTAAGCTATATTGTTAGTAATTCAGTAGTGTTTTTAAGCCTCGTCTGGAAAGAAGTTAATAACTAATTTGTTCTTTTAAGTGTTCCTGTCAAATACTATTGGCATTTAACTATCCATGATACATTTAAATTTCAGTTGCTCTTACATTGATTGGTGGAGTGCAGCATGTTGATCCTTCTGGAACAAAGGTTCGTGGCGAACCACATATGCTTCTTGTTGGTGATCCAGGTACTAATGTTTGTAATGACACATTTTATTGAGATATGATGAGTATATATGGCATTAAAAGTGTGTACACCGACAATAGGGTTTAGACTTCTGCAAAGTTTACATTGTAACTAGACTGAGAGTAGCACAAGAGAGAGATAAGCCCTCCACTGCCTGCCACGAGAATTAATTACACATTCAAAGTTTTGCATTTAGTATGTACCCAAGAGACAAAGTACTTCCATATTTCACAGCAACAGCTGAATGCCCTCATGCTGCTGCGGAAATAATTATAATAAATCTAATCTTGGTCAGTCTCCATCATGACCACAAAAACAGGCTTTGAGATAGAATAACAAGGCAACTTAGTGACTTGCAAATAATAACTAAAACCGTAAAAATAATCATATGCCATATTTATGCCCACCAGTCATGAAGTTGGTGGAGGGATGGGATGACAGACAAACCATCGCACCACTCATATATTTTTGGTAATAAATATTTTAGTTTTAGCTGATGATTGCAGATTAGTAGTAAATGCAAGGTCACAAGTGATAATGTTCATACACACTAAGTGACAAACAAATGCAATAAATATATGATAGTCTAGGAGCCTACTATGGCATATGATTTTGTTTTACCCTTAATTGTTGGAAGGACCCATGGAGACGATGGCATGAGAACCAACTCACAGTCTATTTACGAGTGTGTGTAGCCTATGAGGTTGCAATTGTCACTTGTGTACCACATCTAAGATTGGTAAATATACATTTGAGACAAGTGTAATGTGTATTGGTGTTTCACTGAACTCCAGGTACTGGTAAATCCCAGTTTTTGAAGTTTGCTGCTAAATTGAGCAACCGTTCTGTGATTACAACTGGTCTTGGAAGTACCAGTGCTGGTTTGACTGTGACTGCTGTCAAGGATGGAGGTATATATGTTCGACGTTACCATTCCTCTCATCATTATATGTTGAATTTTCGGTGTTGTTTTTCATTTGAAAGTAGCACTAGTTTTCTTGGTAGCAATTTTCTTTTGAATTCAATGATAGGTGAGTGGATGCTTGAGGCTGGTGCCCTTGTTCTGGCTGATGGTGGTTTGTGCTGCATAGACGAATTTGATAGGTTGGACTGTTTCTCTGGCTAATTTGCTACCCAGTACCTTTACTCACTAATACAATTAGTGCCCTGTGTCTTATCTGATATTCAACATATTCCAGTTCCTGATCACAACTGGCTTGACATTATGAAAATATTGAGAATGATTTTTTATGAAAATTTATGTCACATACTCATATTTGAGATTCGTTGATGGATCAGATCCTTGTATATTTAGCTTGAATGATCTCATTTGGACAATAAAAATAAGATACATGCACTTTACTTGATAACAGCCTCCGCTGTTCGAATCTCCAATAGCTTGATAATAATCTGCAACCTCCACTTCACCAAAAAACGTGTCAAAATTTTTGCACTGTATGCCCATTTACTCTAGTTAATTCTTAGGAACTTCAAAATGCTCATCGCAAGCACTTTCGACTCCCTCATGTATATGAATTCTCTAACTTTTCACAGCTGAAATGCCATAGTCCAGGCCTCATTTCAAAACCCTGTGTGCAATATGGACGCTTTCCTACTCTCATGCTCCTGTACAGTGGACACACGCTGTAATGTGGGGTCAGCAGTACAAACAGTGGGACTGCAAGGATTATGCCGCACACCAGGATCGCTTGTGGTGGGAGTAGAGATAGGATTGGTGTCCAAGTTTGTTATTACTTTTAATCAGTTTTTTATCTTGAGAAAGCATCCCTTGGATCAGATTGATTTCTTTTTTCGGTTTTGATGCCCTTCTCTATAAGATTCTTGGCCTATGAAACAAGACACAACAATAATCATCGATCTATCCCCACTGCCCTCTTCCAAGCAGACACCCCTATGGCCCTATAGCTCTGGAGTGCCGTGGCTGCAAGCCCTGGATTCCCGTCGAGTGACTGCTACCAGCCCTAATCCAGGAGCACAGTAATCTCCCAGACAATATGCATTTGCATTTCAGTTGTTTTATTTGATGTATTTTCCATGCTAAATTGATAGTTCTTTTTATTGGAGTATCGCAGGATATGATATGTTATTATTTAACGCTCTTAGCCTTATGCTAAAATCAAGACCATGTATTTATGCCTCTATGTTTTATCTGATATAGTTTCCAACTGACATTCTCATTAATAGTATGCGAGAGCATGACAGGACAACAATACATGAAGCCATGGAACAACAAACAATAAGCGTTGCAAAGGTACCATGCGTCTTTCACTCAAAACGGTTACCATTTAATGAGCCATTCATGCTCACTAGCATGCAATTTGGTAAAGTATTATCACTTCTTTGCCTTTTCAGGCTGGACTGGTGACAACACTCAGTACAAGGACTACTGTCTTTGGTGCCACTAATCCAAAAGGACAATATGATTCAAATGAATGTACTGCACTTAACATCAGTATAGACATGCTACTTAATAGTAAAAGAACACTTGACAGTATTTCAGGCACCGCGTATTTACTTCTGCAGTTCTATATTATAATAGCTCAACATTTAGTCATTTAATCTGTGTTACATTTGAGACTCGATCCAATAGTGGCATGAACAATAGACTACCACCACAATACCATCACTGTCTTTAACACTGCATATTAGCACATTAGTAAGGTTAATAATTTGATGGTGCAATCAGCTTAATGATATTTTAATCATTGTAATGTCTTTAGGTTCCTTTGAAGGATTTGCGTAACCTTTCGAAACACTTTCCATTTGCAGCCTTATCCGTGAATACAACACTTTCAGGACCATTGCTGAGTAGATTTGATATAGTTCTTGTTCTCTTGGATAAAAAGAACCCTAAGTTGGATGGTATAATTTCATCTCATATATTAGCTCAGGTACGGTTTTATTTCTTTTCTGTTGAGCTTGGTCTCTTGTGTTGCTTCTTAGATAAGCTTACCCCTGTTTGGAAATATGGAAAATGGCCAAATTTCTCTCTATTGCATAATTGGAACATATACAAGATGTGGGCCTCACTATCAACTCTATAAGGATGCACATAATATAGCAGTCTGTCATTTTGGAATACACTGCTCTATTAAGCACTATCTTTTTGAAATTATGTAGAGCACCAAAGCAGAAGAAAACAAGGCCAGTGACGCTGCCGTAAAAAGCACCCAACCTTTGGGTATAAAAGAGTGGACACTCCCCTGTTTGAGAAGGTAGATAGCCAACATGACAGTGTTGAGCTTAGAGACTTGTGCTCAGAAAGACAAGTACATGTGTTTCATTATGTTGTACTTAATGCTCAGACTTTTTTGTTGCCTTAGCAAGTGCTATTTTGTCAGGTCATGTATAATAAGCAGCTGAAATTTTCAAGTGTATTTGACTTGTTTGATTGTGCTGTTTACTGCCGAGATTTTATTTTTCATTGTCAATGCTGTATAATGATGCTTGAGTATTCTATAAATCACAGGTATATCCACTATGTAAAACAGCGGTTCAAACCGGTGCTGACAAAGGAAGCAGAAAGTGTTATCTCAGGCTATTATCAGCTTCAGCGGAGAGATGGAACACATAATGCAGGTTAGCAGAACATTTATTTTTCCTTAAGAGAGTTTTGCAGCTGCTGAAAACTTGATTTTGTGCAGCGAGGACAACTGTGCGTATGCTTGAGAGTTTGATAAGGCTGGCACAAGGCATGTTCTGTCATCTCTAGTGGATCTTTTCCCCTTTCAGATATGTTTTCTGATTCACATCTCCCCTCATTCTCACAGTTCTATATTTTTCCATGTAGCACACGCAAGACTAATGTTCAGAAATGAGGTTACACGGCTTGATGCTATTGCTGCCATATTATGCATTGAGTCCTCCATGACAACATCTGCAATCATAGACGGTGATGGAAATGCTCTGAACTCCAATTTCCAAGAGAACCCTGATCAGGAATGTATCCTAAAATATGATTTAGAACCTTATTTATTCAAAATTATTGAAGGTTTAACCAATGAAAACTTGAATGGGCGTTTGCTTAGTGTTTTTTCTTTTGTTTTGCTGTTCTGGCCTATTATCTAGGGTACTGCCATTAGGGCAAACTAGGATATACTTTTCCATTCAACGTTAATTTGAAGTTAAAGAGTATTTTTCTGTTATCTGGCTCGTTGCTAACTTGAAATACTTACATCAAGAAATGCATCGTTGTAACCTTTAGATTATGTGGAGTGTTCCCAATGTATTTGTTTGTCTTGACATTTTAATAGATATCAAAGAGGAGCAGAAAATCCGTGACAAGCTTGGGGATTACCTATACTAATATCTGATGCAGCAATACGGAGACCAATGAGCATACACGCATATCATCTGCAGTTCTGCATAGCAATATGATTAGGTGATCCACTCTGGTTTTGAATCATCAACTGCTATGTGTCTTGGCAGTCAATCACAATTGATAGGTTAGGAAGACTAAATGATACTTCCTCTGTAAACTAATATAAGATCTTTTAGATCACAGAGGGAGTACCAGCATGTCCTGCATACTGGCACAAGGCGTTAACGCCAAATCTTTGTCAGTGAGTGGTTGAGCTTTTTTTAGCTTGTACAACGCAAGCTAAAAGAACAAAGTAAGAATAGCTGCTTCTTGAGGAACATGATACGTAAGCTAAAGCACATGCTCATCTCATGCATCATTAGCTGTCCCAATTGACGTGTAGCTTTTCCCTTGATAAGTGAGATTCAACGAACTGCTACTATTTATGTTTTTGTTTTGGTATGGCACCCGTTTTAATCATCCTTTTGCAGTTTTGTCAGATATGCCAAAAACACATGTAATGATGATTGCTTACCACTCTGATGAGGATTACACATTATGAATCTTCTCGCTCAAATTGCAACAAACTGGCTCGTGAAATCAGGCTATTACTTCATATCAATGTCAATCTCGTTTGTTCTTACATAAACGGAGTGCTAAAGTTTGAAGATGTATACTTCATATTGTTTTACACGTTGTCTTGTAAATCTCTAACAATTTGGTAGCGCTGACTCTTGTAATTAAGCAAAAAAGCAAACCATCTATATATCATTAGTGTTAGAATCCACCGAGTCGTTATTTTTCCTCATTTTGTTCTTTCTCTTGTGGATATATTTGCCACTCCCTTGATTGATGAACTAAATATATTACTACTTGCTGCTGGATCTATGCTGTCAGACAACGACTAGAATGGAATCTGGACAATCCTATTTTCTAGAATCTTAAGGCCGTTCTCTCGCAAAAACAAAAGATGAAAAAGAAAAAGGAAAAAAAAAGAAGGGTCTGTCTAGGACACATCTAGATGTGACATAGTTATATAGTTATGTCACATCTAACCTGATGTTCACTATATTTGTGGTCTATTTTTTGTCTCAGCTTTTTTTTGTTCCTTGTTGATGTGTTATTTGTGGGAGCTTAGATGTGACATCCTTAGAAAACATATAGATGTGAATTAGACAAACTGAAAATATCCTAAGGCCGTTTTGGCGGGGCTTTGACCGATTATAGTTCCATCTTAGAGAGAGAAGTTCTAGTGCTACAAGCAGTATGGGTGCTACCGTGCTACGAATGCACTGTAGCACACCTTCAAATAAATAGTATGTCGGTGTGTGTTTATGATTCTATAAACTTCAAATCCAATTTGATATACGCATGGAGAACCAGCAAGACAAATTTAGATGTGAATAGTGTCTGGAAGTCGACTTAGTGGTAGGTGTTAATTTCATTCTTGTAATGGTATGGGCAATCAATAATAATGGTTGTGCATCACAATGATGCAGAGCATGGCGGTTTCAGTCTCTTTTAAGGGGGAAAAACCGACATTCACAGTTGGATTTGTCTTCTGTGTAGATCGAATTTGATTTGGAATTTTTTGGATTTGTCTTTTTTATTTTTATTAGCCGACGGTGATGCTCACTGCATTGACTATTTGGAAGGAGCCTAGCGCGGGGTTTTGCAGTTTTTGTTTTTGAGAAATCATATTCCTCTCTTTATTTAATTCATGAGCAACAGAATTAGCCTCCCTAAAACGGTGCACAAACAGGGTTTTTGCAGTTTGCACTATGCGGGGCGTCTTGGTAGCCAACCATCCAAGATCAATCGACGAAACCGGTTGTTCATCGGTACCCCGAAAGAAACCTCTTCAACAACAACCGATTGTGACATATTTCATACGCCACATGAATGAATTATGTGAAAATAAATCACACGTGCAAATCTGCCTATAGATAAATGATCCAAGCATAGTACAAAGTAGGCAAAAATACACGACAATGACATGAATGTGATGTAAAAAAATCGTAACATAGAATCCAGGTATCCAACCACCGTGTGCCAACCACAACAAAAGCCAGTCCCTTCCGTCAAAAGAAAGATGGCCTCCTCAACAAACGAGAAACGACTGACACGATGAGCTGATCGACGACATGCAACCTAACGTACAGCACTGCACTGCCTCCACCCTGTCCTCGCCCGTCTAGAAGAGCCGCGCGGCCACCAGCCCGGCGATGGCGCCCAGGCCGGCCAACGCCGTGGCCCTGAGCCCGGTGGCGCCGGACTCCGACTGCTTGGCCGGGGGCGCGAGCACGGTTGTGGGGGTCTTGGGCGTGGCGCCGGGGGTGGACGGGGACGCCGGCGTGGTGGAGGGGGTGTCGGGGGTGTCCGGGGTCGGGGACGCCTTGGGCGGCGAGGCGGCGGTGGCGGCGGCGACGTTGACCACGAGCTTCATGCCGTTGCTGCAGTGGCCGGTGACGCCGCAGATGAAGTAGTGCTTCCCCGCGGTCTTGAGCGCGACGGTGGTGGCGCCGCTGCCGTCGCTGCTGAGCGCGTTCGCGGCGGAGCACGACGCGTAGTCCGCCGCGCTCACCTCCGCCACGTTGTGCGCCCCGCCGGCGTAGTTGAACACTGCCAAGATAAACAAAAATTGCCGCGCGCGTCCATGGATGGATCAGTAAATGAGTGGCAGACCAGACGTAAATGTTACTAGAAAGGTACGTGGCCTGCCGGCAGTTACTGACCGAGGGTGTCGCCGACTTTGATCTTCTTGTCGCTGGCCCAGGTGGTGTAGTCCGCCCCGGTGGTCCAGCCGGAGGTGTCGCCGACGGTGTACTTCGCCGCGTACGCCGTCGACGCGCAGCTCACGAGGAGCAGCGCGGCCAAGGCCAGACACTTGCCACCAGAATCCATCTCACCAGCAAGCTCAACACAACCAACCGAACCGGAGACGAGAGTGCAGCTAGCTACCAGTGTCAAACAGTCAATGTGCTTCTCTCTCTCGAGCAATGGATCGACCGATGGCAGAGGCTTGCAGGGGTCAGGGCCTTATATACATGGCATGTGCACCGGTTAGCGACGGCGACGCGAGGGACGGTGCGCGCGCCGCGGCAGCTGGGAGTTGGTGAGCTCAGTGGTTTCCGTTGGGGTTGGTTGGGGGTAGGAACCACCTTTTCCAACGCCTCCGCGATCGAGTGTCCGCTCGATCGACGGCGTCTAGACATCAAATGTGCCTTAGAAACGACTCTACTCCAGCTAGCTAGCTGGCTACCACTGTCTTCAACGCTAGCTTTCGCGGAAGTAATACTACCTTCTCGATCGAAAGGGGAAAAAGGCGCATGTTTTTCGTGGTCGCAAAGCTTGCCGAGTGCCGATGCTTGACTAGCTAGCAGGAGTAGTTACTTTCTTCTCTCCGTTGGCTAGCCTTTTCAGCTCGGACATCTTTCTCACGTACGACATTCTTGCGATCGAGATCTACAGAGGAGAAGAACGAACGACGCCAACAAAATTGCCACACCAGAAATTATTTGCCATCTTTTTGAAGGAGAATTAGTGTACGTACGTACGCTGTACGCATCGTTCGGCCGGCCAGCTCTTCGTACAGGGCAATTGTGGTGTTAGATCAGCTGCAAGGTAGAGTAATGGCGGTGCAGTTGTACATATGTTTGGCGAGTGCCGTCTCGGTTCATCGGTCGATCGCTCAAGGGCACCTACCTTGTGGACAAGGACATCTCCAAGCTAGTACTTTAGCAGGCCTAACTAGCAGTAGTAACTCCTAATCCTTTTGTGCAAGCAAATCCTTTGAGGTGGATACATCCTATTTGCCGATCTTATAGCCACTGACAGAGATATCGAGGCGCGCGGCACTGTGAAATGCGGCCGGAAACCCTGCGGATAAGCCTTCTGCGCTGCAGTGAGCTCGATTGGACCCTGAGTAGATATATCAAGAGGGCCAGAGAATTAGAGAACAAGCTAGCGGCGTGTGGAGGTCCGTCTCCAATCCGGTTGTTGGTGATCACGTACCTAACATGGGGCGATTAGGTTTGTTCTATCTATCTATCTACGCTGGGCACAGGTAGAGCTGTCACGTACTTTTGTTTGTTGGTGCCCTTTTGCTCACCTTTTCAAAGTACATCACATGCTGTTCTTATGCCGGTCACATCTCACATCTCCTAGCTTGCTCGTTTGCTAGTATGAGATTTTGAGTTGCCCGAGGCAGTTTCGTTGCTGCGTTTTACTCGCGCACAACATGCGTGCCCAAGCGAATGCTCCTTCATTGCATCTCTGGATTGACCACTAGTACATGTGCATTCTGTTCCGCAACTCCGCCGGCGAGTCCGGTCCGAGGTTGCGGAGCGAGGGCGAGCGTCGTAGACGAAGTAGTCGAAGTAGTCGAAACACGCGAAAGTAAATGACACAGAGAGATGAAGAAGACCAGCTTTATTAATCAATGATCAGAGATTACAATGATGGCTCCTCGTTGCTTTATATAGGGACTGTGGGTCAAGGGATAAGTACCCACTTAACCAAAAGAGGGGAAACGGGAGGGGCCAGCCCGTGCGCTTTGCACTCGGCCGCCGCCACCCCTCCGGGTGGCCCGGTTTCCCAACACTCCCCCTTGGGTAATTATCCGTATATCCATGCCTCAAAACTCCGAAAAACCCAGTGGGAAAAAATGTGGAGAAAGAGCACACAGTATACGTTGTTGTATTGCACGAATTGCCTCGTCAAAAACCTCGTGTGAGAAACATCAGGAAAACTCACTCAAGGGAAAAAGAGTACAATCCACTCAACCATCAAGTTGAGTACTCGATCATCAGGATTGAGATTTTAGCGACGAGTTTGTGAAGTTTCTCCCCCTGAGCCTTGCATCTCTCTAAGTCTCATCATACCGATTCCACGCACACACCTCTCTAAGGTTGATGCCGGTAATGATTTAGTGAACATATCAGCAAGATTGTCACAGGACTTAGTATGCAAAACTCTCACCTCGTTCAACTGTTGCAGCTCATGTGCATAGAAGAACTTGGGACTAATATGCTTTGTGAGGTTACTCTTCACATAACCCATCTGGACTTGTGCAACACAAGCAGCATTATCTTCATAGATAATGGTAGGGGTTTGTACGGTGTTCAGCCCACATGTCTGCTGAATGTGGCCGATCATCCGCCGAAGCGATACACACTCTTTTGACGCTTCGAATAGTGCCATGATTTCCGAGTGGTTCGTGGAAGTCGACACAAGTGTTTGCTTGGACGATTTCCAGGAAAACGCAGTTCCACCACAAAGGAAAACATATCCAGTCTGCGATTTGCAATCATGCGGGTCCGACAGGTACCCAGCATCGGCATAGCCTATAATAGATAGGTCTTGATTCCTCTTATAAAATAGACCAAGATCTTTGGTCCCTTGCAGGTAACAGAAGACGTCCTTGACACCTTTCCAATGTCTTTTGGTAGGTTCAGAACTGTACCGAGCAAGCAAACTGACGGCAAACGCAATGTCTGGCCGTGTACAATTTGCGAGGTACGTGAGTGCTCCAACTGCACTCAGGTAAGGAACCTCTGGTCCCAGAGTTTCCTCCCCCTCTTCCTTTGGCCTGAACGGGTCCTTGTCTGGCTGTAAAGATCTTTCGACCATCGGGGTCTTAGAAGGATATGCCTTATCAAATCCAAATCTTTCCAACACCTTCTGGGTGTAGGCCGACTGGTGCACTAGAATCCCATCAGGGGAATGTTCAAGTTGCAGATCTAGACAGAACTTGGTTTTACCCAAATCCTTCATCTCGAATTCCGACATCAGGTAGGAACTCGCTTCCTCAATATCCTCAGGTGTACCGATTATGTTTAAATCGTCCACGTACACCGAGATTATACAGAATCCATCTTGGGATCACCGTATAAAAACACATGGGCAATCTTTATTGCTCGTGTAGCCCTTCTCATGAAGGAAATCACTTAAGCGATTGTACCACATTCTACCAGACTGTCTGAGTCCGTACAGTGCCTTTTGAAGTTGAACACTGTATAGACCCCTATTTGCTCTATCATGGTTCGGAACAGGGATACCTTCTGGAACCTTCATGTATATGTTCGAATCCAAGTTACCATATAGGTAAGCAGTGACAACATCCATTAGTTTCATTTCCAAGCCCATGTTTACTGCCATCGAGATTAAGTATCTAAAGGTAACTCCATCCATGACTGGGGAATAAGTCTCCTCAAAATCGACACCTGGTCGTTGAGTGAACCCTTGAGCAACGAGCCTTGCTTTGTACCGTACTACCTTATTATTTTCGTCTCTCTTTCGAACAAAAACCCACCTATGGCCAACAGGGCGAATGTGGGGAGGAGTTCGACAAACTGGTCCGAACACCTTCCTTTTGTTGAGAGATAATAATTCGGCAGTTGCCTGCTGCCAATCTTTCCAATCCGACCTTTTCTTGCAATCAGCGAGCGTGTTAGGCTCAGGGTCAAGATCTATGATTGAGGCAATTTTCGTAGCAAAGTTGATGTTGACAATCACCGTTGCTCGGTTCAGGGACTCCCCCGTATAAATATAATTTATGGCCATTTCGTCATGGGGCGCATCCGGCGCAAACACTTGCTCTACCAAATTTCCCATTATGGGAGCAAGGTCCTTTAGATTTCCCGCGCCGATGTGTGCGCTCACATCTCCGCTGGGTGTTTCCCCTATGGGAAAGTTTAAGTCCGGAATTTCGTGCACTGAATTTTCCGTACTTGTGCCAGGTCTCGACTGGCTCCCCGTTTCAATTTGGGGTACTTTGGCGACAGGTTGTGATAAATCTCTCTTATCCTTTTTCGTCGGGCGTCCCCGAGTACTTGGGATTTGAGAAGCCGGATTTCTCGTCCTTTTAGGCCTTTGGACGGGAGCGGGCATACCATCATTTTTCTTCGGTATTTCAACCCTTTCCGGTGCATTGCGCGCGTGCACATGCGATTTTGTCACAGTCTTTAAGTCACTAAAGTGGTCGGGCAGTTGATTTGCTAAAGACTGCAAATCTATTATCTTTTGGACTTCTCTCTCAGTCTCAGCAGTGCGCGGGTCATGAGCGTGGATCCCCGTGGCTTGCCACGTGATTTCTCGACTTTTAGCATCAAGGGGTTGATTCTCTCCCCCTAAAGTCGGGAAAAGATCCTCGTCAAAAATGCAATCAGCAAAACGAGCCGTGTGACAGTCACCTGTCATGGGGTCCAGATACCTGATTATGGACACAGTCTCATAACCAACGTATATCCCCGACTTACGGAGCGGGCCCATGGCCGATCGCTGAGGGGGTGGTATTGGTACATATACCTGGCAACCGAACCTACGAAGGTGGGAAATTTTCGGTGCCGACCCTTGCGCAAGTTGAACAGGAGAGTGGATGTTGTAGGCCGACGGTCGAAAGTTGATGAGATTAGCCGCGTGTAACACCGCGTGGCCCCAACATGTAGTTGGTAAATTACAACCCTGAAGGAGCGGTCTGGCAGTGAATTTAATTCTTTTAATCAATGCCTCGGCAAGTCCATTTTGTGTATGAACATGTGGTACCGAGTGCTCAACTTTGATTCCCATTGCCACGCAATAATCATCGAACGCCTTTGAAGTAAATTCTCCGGCGTTGTCCATTCGAATAGACTTTATACGATAATCCGGGAAATTATTCCTCATTTGTATGATCTGTGAGATCAATTTTGCAAAGGCATGGTTCCTTGTTGACAGCAGGCAAACTTGGACCATTTAGAGGAAGCATCAATGAGCACCATGAAGTACCGAAACGGCCCCGTGAGGGGCTGAATTGGACCGCACATGTCCCCTTGGATACGTTCCAAGAACGCGGGGATTTCATCCCTTACCTTGAGGGGCGATGGCCTAATGACTAACTTCCCCTTAGCGCATGCGGAGCACACGAAATCATCGGGATTCGGGAAGTTCTTCACGTTAACATTATGGCCATGTGAGTTGTTAATTATATTTCTCATCATCCTAAGTCCGGGGTGGCCTAACCTATCGTGCCAGAGGCAGAAGAGTTCAGAGCTTCTAAAAACGGTCTTGAGGGTAGTGTACACGGGCGGTGCTACGATCTTAGTGTAGTATAGCCCTGTGTCAAACGAAGGAAGCCTTTCGATAACATGTTTACCACCTGCATCCCGCTTTGTGATGAGTAGGCACTCCTTGCCGTTTTCATCATCGGTCTCAGCATGGAAACCATTAGCGCGGATGTCTCTAAAGCTCAAAAGAGTACGAGTCGACTCCGGGTACAACAACGCATCATTAATGATCAAAGTTGTTCCCATGGGGAGTATAATAGTGGCTCGTCCGGAGCCAACTATGTGAGAACCGCAGCCGGCGATTGTCATAATACTTCCCGGAGATTTTTTAATGGACTCAAAGTACTTAGTTTCTCGTAAAATGGTATGAGTGGTGGCGCTATCGGCAAGGCACGTTTCCTCCATTCGGGCGCCACACGCGTTCTAAAATATGACATCTAATTAATGTAATGAGGAAGAAAATACATTAAAAATAAATGCACACATCTCAGAACATAACATGCTATCATGTATAAATAATGGAATAAATGAATAAATGTCATCCAATCGCCAAAGTAAAGAATAATTTTATGCTCTCATAGAGCTTACAACCAAATCGAATTTATTCAATTTTATTGTATCAAATCACGGAATCATGATAACCAAAGAGGTATGCTAAGTGGACTCGGTGAAGAAGCCATTCACTTCCGCCGCAATCTCCATACTAGCGAGCCGATCCTCCTCAGAAATCATCTTGGAGGCAGCATCAATGTCTAGTGGCGGCGCCGCCGAGGCGACCATGTGGTCAACCTCCATGGCGACGTGGGCATCGGTAGAGACCGTCAAAGCTGCCGCGATGGGCACCACGGGGGTCGCCTCTATGGGCGCAACAGGGGGAGTAGCGATCATCACGGGTGCCGCCATGGGCGTCGGTGGAGCTCCCTCCTGAACCAAGGCGAGGTGCGTATCACGCGCCTTCCGAGCCTTATATGCATCAACGACCTCCTGTGGTGCGCGGCACTGGCGGGAGAAATGCTCCACCGAGCCACAACGGAAGCAGTCCTGAGGCCTTTGCCCTCCCTTGCCCGGCTTGTTCTGCTTAGCCGGGGCGGGGGGGGGGGGGGTGAGGGCCCTTCTTCTTGCCCTTCCGGCCCCTCTTCTTCTGTTGAGGCTTGCGGACTTTGAGAGCATTCACCTCCTGGCGAGAACTCCCCCCAAGTGGTTGCGCGACAAAGTTCTTTTTGAGAACCTCGTCCTGCGCCTCCGCCACCTGTAGGATGTCAATCAACTCTGAATACCTCGTGTAGTTCCCCTGGCGGTAGTTCCGTGAGGACTGGACCGCGTCGGGGTGGAAAGTGGATAGGGTTTTCTCAATCTTCTGGGAGTCGGTAATCTCAGTACCACACAACCGAAGAGTCGTACAAATCCGGTGCAGAGCCGAATTGTACTCCCAACCGTCTTGAACTCCGCAAACCTCAGACGGATCCACTCTGCCTCTGCACGTGGCTTCACAGTGTACTTCAGCCGTTCAAACCACTGCTTAAGAGTGGTCCAAAGGCCAGAAGCCCTGCGCTCAGCCATATACTCATCTTTCAGAGTAGGTGACAGGTGATGACGGAGAAAGTGCAGAGCCTGCGCATTCTCAGTTTCGAACTTGGGATCAGTGACGGCCAGCTGGGCCCCCTTACCGATCGCCCTCAGGAGGGTTTTGCCCTAGAGAAAGATCTCGCAGTCCGAGGACCATGACAGGTAATTCAGCCCTGTCTGGGCCAACTCAGGAAACTCCTTGTGGACAATTCCGGCCATCTGCGATTTATGCAAAAATCATGAGATTACAGCAGGTAATCTTTTGCACAAAGCGATGTTGATAAACTTATTCAATAAAATGACGTTCCAATATTTAAAACATGCTATTATATGACTTACTAGATGATTAAGAGTGCTAAACAATTAATCTACAACAGTAAAATCATACAATAATATCATGTTACAAAAGATAGCATGTTAAGCGCATCTAGTATGTGAAAACTAGCCCAAAAATTGAATTCCCGAGGTATTTTTAAGCCCAAATACGCGTTTTCAGCGAAAACAGACAATTCCAGGGGCTTCTACGCGAAATATTACAGCAGGAATAAAACATGCGTAAAATCTGGAAACTACAGGGGCTCAAATGCAAAGAATTGCGCGCGCGTGTGCTCTCTGGCCTGGTCCAGTGCGTTCGCAGGCCGAAATGGGCCATCGGCCCGTGTAGCCAGCCCCACCGCCCTCCCCCCTTTTTTTATATGTGGAGGAAAACCACGGCCGCGGCCCGTCCGGCAGCTTCGGTCCAGCCAAGCCCAGCAGAAAAACGCGCCGGGCCGGCCCAGGGCGTTGCACTGCCCACCAGGGGGCGACGCTAGGGTTGCCCTAGCGCCCGAGCAACGCCGTGGCGGCGGCAGCCGAGCCGGCCAACGCGGCGCGACGACCGGCCCGCACAGCGGGCCACGGCGGACGGGGGGGGGGGGGGGGGGGGAGGGGGGAAGGGCCGGCGGTCAACGGCGCGGCGGCGGGCCACGACGCGAGGGCACGGCGCGCGGCGACCGCGACCAGACCAGCGCGCGTGAGGCGGCGGCAGGCCACGGTGCGCGGCGACCACCGGGCCGCGGCCAGCAGGGCACGGCGCGGCGCGGCCGGCGCGGCCAGCGCGTGGTGCGGCCACGGCTCGCGGCGCCGGCGGCTGCCAGGCCGGCCAGTGGGGCGGGCGGCAGCACGCTGCAGGGGCGGCCAGCACGGCGGGTCTGCGCGGCGCGGCCAGCGGGGCTACGGCCAGCACGGCGGCGCCGGCGACCAGCGGGGTCGCGGCCAGCAGGGCGGCGCGTGCAGCAGGCACGCGAGCGCGGCGGCGGCAGTCGAGCGCTTGGCGACGGGGACGGCCAGCAGGGCCATGGCGACGCCGGTGGCGACGGGGACGTCGTCATCTGCCTCGGGATGGCAAGATCGTGCGTCTTCGGGACGTCACGACGCGTGTACGTCGGGTACAACGCGGCGGTACCGTGATCATCTGGATCACGATCTGTACCGACTCCCGTATAGTGTAGTCAACAAGTCTCTCGTGATCCAAAGACATCGACATTGGTCGGCGACGTGTTCGTCCGCTCGGTTTTTGGGAGAGAAATCCACACCATAGGTAGATGTATCCGAAAAATAATCGAATCGCAAAAACGGAATCGTAGTAACGAGAGGAATCCATTTTTGCAAAAGTGGGGATCAGATCTTATACCTCCGCGGGATCGACGAAAGCCTGCGTGATGCAGGCTTGACGGAGGGTTGATGGAGCGAAGCGTGCTGATAACGTGTTCCGCAACTCCGCCGGCGAGTCCGGTCCGAGATTGCGGAGCGAGGGCGAGCGTCGTAGACGAAGTAGTCGAAACACGCGAAAGTAAATGACACAGAGAGATGGAGGAGACCAGTTTTATTAATCAATGGTCAGAGATTACAATGATGGCTCCTCGTTGCTTTATACAGGGACTAGGGGTTAAGGGATAAGTACCCACTTAACCAAAAGAGGGGAAACTGGAGGGGCCAGCCGGTGCGCTTTGCACGCGGCCGCCGGGTGGCCCGGTTTCCCAACACATTCTATTAAGCCCCCTCAACCGCACGCGCTAGCGAGGAACCGTGCGGCCCGACTCTGAACGGTTGCGATGGAAAACTGACCACACACTGTTGGAGAAGTCAAATCGTGGGAGATGACGTGCACACAGTTCACCGCAAGTGACCGTGTGCCATGAGGGGTTCCATCGCGCATAGTTCATGAGGGGTTCCATCACACGCAATTCGTCTCTACAAATTGTATGGGCTGTTGTGCACAAAATTACTCAGAACGTGAGTGATGTGTGTGCTATCACATACAGACTGAGAAACTAAGCCATGTGCGCACACCATCGCCTCATCGTCTCGCGCTCCCTTCGATACGCCATGCCTCGTCACCTCCCCGACGAACACGTGGTGCCGAATGCCACGTGTTGGTGCCATGTGATGCCGATGCTGATGCGACGACTCCATAATTGCTAGGCGGGGAATTAAACCCTACGACTAGAAACTGATGAGACTGAGACGTGAATGGTTAGCGATTACTAACATGATATTTTTTTAAATGTTTACACAATGTAAATGTTTGCATAGTTAAAAAATTATTTGTGCCATAAAAAAAATGTTCAGCGTGTATTTAAAAAATATATTTTGCAAAAAAATGCTTAACATGCATTCGAAAAAATGTTCAAAACATGTATTCGAAATAGGTACACCATGAAAAATATTCAATGTGTAGTTCCACGTGTATGGGAAAAATGTATAGTGTGTATTAAAAAGTAAAAATGGGTTAAAAAAGATTTTTTTTTAAGAAAACCGTTGAAGAAATATAGAAACCGAAAACAGCAATGTAGAAGCATAAAGCCAGCCCAAACCGGTCATAGAAGTTTCCTAAAACCGGCCATATCGGGCTAGCCCATCTAGCGACCGCCTATTAGGCGAGACATAGCATTCACGCATAAAATATGCATGCTGTCTGGAATCACAAAGGTAGTAGTTATCTTTTTCTTTTTGTGGGAATTTTTTTTTTTTTTGCGTTCAAACCTGATGGCTTTTATTCAACGAAAGAACTCCTGGCATCATCAGCCAACAGGCTAGTGAGCAGGAAGGAGGGTCTCGAGTCAGTCCAACTCTCGGTGACCACCAGTGTGCACGCATGTTTCGCACAAAGGTGGGCCAGTACATTGGCTGCTCGTATTACATGTTGAATAACAAAAGAAGAAAAAGTAGCAGCTAGCTCTCCAATTTCTATAAGTAAAGGTGCCACCACAGAGAGGCTGGTGTGGCGCGTGTTTCAGAGATTAACAATCTCCAGGCAATCAGTCTCCATAATCACATGTGAGAAGCCCCGTAGGTTTGCGAAGATAACTCCATCTCGAAGCGCCAGTGTCTCACAGATGAATGGGTCCGTGACCCCAATATGAGGTTTACTCCAAGCACCCAACAAGGCTGTGTTAGACCGTGCTACACCGCCCACACCCACCTTGTCAGAGTCCATACTTAGTGTTGCATCCGTATTGATCTTGACCACACCTGACTCCGGCGGTCTCCATCCATGACCTGGTAGCAAAACACCATGAGACCGGGGGATATCCAGCAGTGCCAAGTCCTCCCGAATCCGCCTCACCGAAGTAAAAGGTTCCAAATGGTCATCATCATGAGTCACTCGATTTCTCGAGTGCCAAATTTCCCACATAACAGAGATCATTTGGGCCCTCTCAGTGTCCGTGAATTGATCATCACATATGATATCATGAGACCAAGTGTCGGGGTGCAGCCGCGGCCGTCGAATGCCAAAGAGGCCGTGGGCTTGCTCCCAGAAAAGTTTGGCATGAGAGCAATGCACTAAGGCGTGCATAAGATCCTCATCCATTGCATGGCAGACATTGCATCTGCTTATAGGTTTGATATGACGATACCAAAGAGGGCACTCGTCTAGAAGAATGCGACGAATAACCCGCCACGAGAATACACGTACCTTCGGCAAGACCTTGAGCTTCCAAAGTGACTTCCACATCCGTTCATCAGTCTGTGAGGAGTTTGTAACCGTCCCTTCCTCTTGAGCTGCATGCTCTTTCCGAGTCACGAGAGCATGGTACGCAGATTTTACGGAGTGGATGCGGCTTCTTTCAAAAGCCCAAGCTAGAAAGTCATCACCCCCACCGCGGCGTAAGGGGATATTCAGAATGGCGTCGACATCTGGTCGAATGAATACATTGTGAATCGGTTCCCGCCGCCACGTCCAGTTGTCATAGTCGATGAGCTCATCGACAGTGGCAAGGGTTGTCCCTCCCGACATCACCGCGGGAGACAAAGAGGGGAGGCCCGGGATCCACTTATCTCCCCAGATGGAGATAGTACTGCCGTCCCCCACCCTCTTAATTAGACCAACACGGAGAGCTTCCCTTCCGGCGATGATAGCTCGCCAAATAGCTGAAGATGTCTGTGGTACCGAAGCCTCCATGAAATCACAATCCCGAAAATAGTGCCCCTTCATCACTTGGGCACATAAAGAGTTAGGGTTTGTAATAAACCTCCATCCATGCTTACCAAGTAGTGCCAAGTTGAATAACTGAAGTTCGTGAAAGCCCATTCCACCCTGACACTTCGGTGATGCAAGTTTCTCCCAAGATAGCCAATTTATAGATTGTCGATCAAGAGATCCACTCCACCAGAATTTAGCCATACTAGCAATGAGACCTTTGCATACCTTCTTTGTCAGACGGAAGCAACTCATACTGAATGTTGGGATGGCCTGGATCACTGATTTAATAAGCGTTTCCCTCCCAGCGCAAGCTAGTAGCCGCTCCGCCCAGCCATTCATTTTACTCTTGGATCTGTCCCCGATGTGGTCAAAAGTCCTGCTAGTGATTCTTCCAACCGCAGTCGGTAAGCCCAGATATCTGTCACTGAATGCTTCAACATGAACACCAATAATCAGCTTGACTGCTTGTCGTCTTGCATGCGGTGTATTGGGCGAGAAAAAGATGGCACTCTTCTCGCGATTAACTGCTTGACCCGAGCATGAAGCATATATCAATAATATCAAATTGAGCCGGTCCGCACTTTCCTGTGTTGCACTGATGAAAATGAGACTATCATCAGCAAAAACAAGATGACTCACCCAGGGTGCCCGATAAGAAACACAGATGCCCCTGTCAATATGCATACCACCATAATAATTGAGCAATGACGTGAGTCCTTCGACACAGAGTAAGAAAAGAAAAGGGGACATGGGGCAACCCTGCTGTAGCCCCCTAGACGGTGTGAAGAATGGCAGCAACTCCCCATCCACCCTCACCGAGAACCGGACAGAAGAGATACACTTCAGTACCAGGTTCATGAACTGAGCACTAAAACCAAGCTTGACCATGATCGCCTCGAGGTAATGCCATTCAACTCTATCGTAGGCCTTCATCATGTCTAATTTGACAGCACACGAGTAGTTCTTCCCCTTCTTCCTTCGTCTCATTATGTGGACACTTTCAAAGGCCACCACCACGTTATCAGTGATTAGACAACCGGGGACAAAAGTACTCTGTTCCTGGCTAACAACCGTGTCCATCAGCTCTTTAAAGCGGTTAGTGATCATCTTGGCAGCAATTTTGTAGGGTACATGACACAGAGAAATCGGCCGGTATTGAGTGATAGACCGAGGATTTCGTACCTTAGGTATAAGTGTGATAGACGTATCGTTAAAGCCATAAGGTAGCTCACCCCCATTCAAAAAACCAAGAATCGCCGGCACTAGATCACCCTTGATGAGATCCCAGTGTCGTTGAAAGAACCCTGCGGTAAACCCGTCAACGCCTGGTGCTTTGGATGGAGACATCTGAAAGAGGGCATCGCGGACCTCGTCCGGCTCGAAGGGTTTATGCAAGGAAATATTCATGTCCTCGGTCACACATGTCGGGACAAACTGAAGCAACTCATTCATATCATTATAGCCTTGTGAAGAATACAAATTCTGGTAGAATGATTGCACCTCCGCCTTGTCTTCAGCCTCGGTCGCGCATGTCGAGCCATCCGAGCGCTGAAGATGGGCAATACGGTTCACCCACTTCCGCTGCGCTCCTAGGGCATGATAATAGGCCGTATTATGGTCACCTTTCCGTAGCCATGGCACACGTGAGCGTTGCCACATCCAAACCTCCTCCTGCCGCAATGCTTCCCGCAGTTGCAGCACGATCGCTTTTTCCTTGTCAGAAGGCCCTCGGCCAATGGACCTCCTCCTTAAATTTTCAAGTTTCCCTTGTAACTTTCGGACCCTCTTAGCGAGGCAGCCAAACTCCTTCGCACCCCATGCCCCGAGTTCAACTTGGAGCTGTTGTTGTGTGTGTTGAATAGCGGCAAGATCTTGGCCAGCATGATTCCGCTGCCACGCTTCCGCGACAATCTGATCATACTCAGCATGAGACTGCCAAACCTCCTCGTAACGAAACTGCTTTGGTCCTCTTGGGTATTTCAAATCTTGAGTCTCAACCAAAACAAAACAGTGATCCGACTCCATCGAGCTAATGTGTCTCACCCGTGCGTACTCGAAGCTCTGAGGAAAAGCTTCATTGGCCACCCCTCTGTCCAGACGGGCTTTCACGTTCATATCACCGGCCTGACCATTATCCCATGTGTATGGCACCCCTGAGAACCCAAGGTCCTGCAAGAAGCAATCATCCAGAACATCCCGAAATGCTCGCATCTACCACTCCGCCCTCTGAGCTCTGCTGAAGTGTTCTGTACCATGCTGCGTTTCGTTGAAATCACCAAGACATAGCCATGCTTGATGCGGTATTGCATGCAACCGTCTCAAGCAGTTCCAACTGTGTATCGGTCCTCGCTCCTCGGTGCTCCGTAGAACCCCGTGAATCTCCATTCGTGCGAGGGGGAACCAGCTTTCCGAGCCACCACATCATGTGGCCGGAACTGTAGATCTTAAGATCAACAGAAGTATCACTTGACCAAAACAAGCCGATGCCGCCACTGAGCCCCACGCTATCAACAGCAAACCAACCCGAAAAGCCAAGTGCGTGCTTCAAAATCTCAACTCTCTTCGCCCTAACCTTCGTCTCCATCACAAAGAGTAGGCCGGGCCCTTCCCGCTTCACAATTTTGCGAAGCTCGCGAACTGCCTCGGGGTTCCCAAGCCCCCGGCAGTTCCAGCTGAGATGTTTCATTGCTCCCCGCGGGGCTGACTAGCAGCCGCCGCCGATGTGTTCTCCGATGAATGTGGGGTAGGTTTCTTCTTCTTTGGGTCTGGTTCTGAGGTCCCGTTCTCCTCCTTCCCATTTCCATCAACAGAGTCCTTGTTTGCTTGAGCATTGAACACCACCATATCCGTAGCAGCACCGCTTCCCTCCCCCATATCATTGCCAGTGAGAGCCAAAGGTTCAACTCTACGGTACATTTTCTCCATCTGAGGCCCCCCTTTCTGTTGGGTGGGTTCTTTCTCTTTGAGGGAGAGTTCACCTCAGCCTGTGCAGTAATGTCTACTACACAACCTTCTTCTTGTAGACGTTGTTGGGCCTCCAAGTGCAGAGGTTTGTAGGACAGTAGCAAATTTCCCTCAAGTGGATGACCTAAGGTTTATCAATCCGTGGGAGGTGTAGGATGAAGATGGTCTCCCTCAAACAACCCTGCAACCAAATAACAAAGAGTCTCTTGTGTCCCCAACACACCCAATACAATGGTAAATTGTATAGGCGCACTAGTTCGGCGAAGAGATGGTGATACAAGTGCAATATGGATAATAGATATGGGTATTTGTAATCTGAAAATATAAAAACAGCAAGGTAACAAGTGGTAAAAGTGAGCGTAAACGGTATTGCAATGCGTTGAAACAAGGCCTAGGGTTCATACTTTCACTAGTGCAAGTTCTCTCAACAATAATAACATAATTGGATCATATAAATATCCCTCAACATGCAACAAAGAGTCACTCCAAAGTCACTAATAGCGGAGAACAAACGAAGAGATTATGGTAGGGTACGAAACCACCTCAAAGTTATTCTTTCGGATTGATCTATTTAAGAGTCCGTAGTAAAATAACACGTAGCTATTCTTTCTGTTCGATCTATCATAGAGTTCGTACTAGAATAACACCTTAATACACAAATCAACAAAAACCCTAATGTCACCTAGATACTCCAATGTCACCTCAAGTATCCGTGGGTATGATTATACGATATGCATCACACAATCTCAGATTCATCTATTCAACCAACACAAAGTACTTCAAAGAGTGCCCCAAAGTTTCTACCGGAGAGTCAAGACGAAAACGTGTGCCAACCCCTATGCATATGTTCACGAGGTCACGGAACCCGCAAGTTGATCACCAAAACATACATCAAGTGAATCACATGAATATCCCATTGTCACCACAGATAAGCATGGCAAGACATACATCAAGTGTTCTCAAATCCTTAAAGACTCAATCCGATAAGATAACTTCAAAGGGAAAACTCAATCCATTACAAGAGAGTAGAGGGGGAGGAGCATCATAAGATCCAACTATAATAGCAAAGCTCGCGATACATCAAGATCGTATCACCTCAAGAACATGAGAGAGAGAGAGAGAGAGATCAAACACATAGCTACTGGTACATACCCTCAGCCCAGAGGGTGAACTACTCCCTCCTCGTCATGGAGAGCGTCGGGATGATGAAGATGGCCACCGGTGAGGGTTCCCCCCTCCGGCAGGGTGCCGGAACAGGGTCCCGATTGGTTATTGGTGGCTACAGAGGCTTGCGGCGGTGGAACTCCGGATCTATTCCGTTCCCCGAAGTTTTTAGGGTATATGGATATATATAGGCGAAAGAAGTCGGTCAGGGGAGCCACGAGGGGCCCACGAGGGTGGGGGGCGCACCTAGGGGGGCAGGCGCGCCTCCCTGCCTCGTGGCCACCTCGTTGCTTCCCTGACGTACACTCCAAGTCTCCTGGATTGCTTCCGTTCCAAAAATAACTCTCCCAAAGGTTTCATTCCGTTTGGACTCCGTTTGATATTCTTTTCTTCGAAACACTGAAATAGGCAAGAAAACAACAATTTGGGCTGGGCCTCCGGTTAGTAGGTTAGTCCCAAAAATGATATAAAAGTGTATAATAAAGCCCATAAACATCCAAAACAGATAATATAGAACAATAAAAAATTATAGATACGTTGGAGACGTATCAAGCATCCCCAAGCTTAATTCCTGCTCTTCCTCGAGTAGGTAAATGATAAAAACAATTTTTTTGATGTGGAATGCTACCTAGCATATTTCTCAATGCAATCTTCTTTATTGTGGCAAGAATATTCAGATCCATGAGATTCAAAACAAAAGTTTAATATTGACATGAAAATAATAATACTTCAAGCATACTAACAAAGCAATTATGTCTTCTCAAAATAACATGGCCAAAGAAAGTTATCCCTACAAAATCATATAGTCTGGCTATGCTCTATCTTCATCACACAAAATATTTAAATCATGCACAACCCCGATGACAAGCCAAGCAATTGTTTCATACTTTTGATGTTCTCAAACTTTTTCAATCTTCACGCAATACATGAGTGTGAGCCATGGACATAGCACTATAGGTGGAATAGAATGGTGGTTGTGGAGAAGACAAAAAGGAGAAGGTAGTCTCACATCAACTAGGCGTATCAACGGGCTATGGAGATGCCCATCAATAGATATCAATGTGAGTGAGTAGGGATTGCCATGCAACAGATGCACTAGAGCTATAAGTGTATGAAAGCTCAACAAAAGAAACTAAGTGGGTGTGCATCCAACTTGCTTGCTCACGAAGACCTAGGGCAATTTGAGGAAGCCCATCATTGGAATATACAAGCCAAGTTCTATAATGAAAGATTCCCACTAGTATATGAAAGTGACAACATAGGAGACTCTCTATCATGAAGATTATGGTGCTACTTTGAAGCACAAGTGTGGTAAAAGGATAGTAGCATTGCCCCTTCTCTCTTTTTTCTCTCATTTTTTATTTTTATTTGGGCCTTTTCTCTTTTTTATGGCCTCTTTTTTCTTTCTCGTCCGGAGTCTCATCCCGACTTGTGGGGAAATCATAGTCTCCATCATCCTTTCCTCACTGGGACAATGCTCTAATAATGATGATCATCACACTTTTATTTACTTTCAACTCAAGAATTACAACTCGATACTTAGAACAAAATATGACTCTATATGAATGCCTCCGGCGGTGTACCGGGATGTGCAATGACTCATGAGTGACATGTATGAAAGAATTATGAACGGTGGCTTTGCCACAAATACAATGTAAACTACATGATCATGCAAAGCAATATGACAATGATGGAGCGTGTCATAATAAACAGAACGGTGGTGAGTTGCATGGCAATATATCTCGGAATGGCTATGGAAATGCCATAATAGGTAGGTATGCTGGCTGTTTTGAGGAAGGTATATGGTGGGTGTATGATACCGGCGAAAGGTGCGCGGTATAAGAGAGGCTAGCAATGGTGGAAGGGTGAGAGTGCGTATAATCCATGGACTCAACATTAGTCATAAAGAACTCACATACTTATTGCAAAAATCTATTAGTTATCGAAACAAAGTACTACGCGCATGCTCCTAGGGGGATAGATTGGTAGGAAAAGACCATCGCTCGTCCCCGACCGCCACTCATAAGGAAGACAATCAATAAATAAATCATGCTCCGACTTCATCACATAACGGTTCACCATACGTGCATGCTACGAGAATCACAAACTATAGCACAAGTATCTCTCAAATTCACAACTACTCAACTAGCATGACTCTAATATCACCATCTTCATATCTCAAAACAATCATAAGGAATCCAACTTCTCATAGTATTCAATGCACTTTATATGAAAGTTTTTATTATATCCCTCTTGGATGCCCATCATATTAGGACTAAATTAATAACCAAAGCAAATTACCATGCTGTTCTAAAGACTCTCAAAATGATATAAGTGAAGCATGATAGTTCATCTATTTCTTCAAAATAAAACTACCGTTGTGCTCTAAAAGATATAAGTGAAGCACTAGAGCAAATGACAAACTACTCCGAAAGATATAAGTGAAGATCAATGAGTAGTCAAATAATCATGCAACTATGTGAAGACTCTCTAACATTTAAGAATTTAAGATCTTGGTATTTTATTCAAACAGCAAGCAAAACAAAGAAAATAAAATGACGCTCCAAGCAAAACACATATCATGTGGTGAATAAAAATATAGCTCCAAGTAAATTTACCGATGGATGAGGACGAAAGAGGGGATGCCTTCCGGGGCATCCCCAAGCTTTGGCTTTTTGGTGTCCTTGGATTTACCTTGGGGTGCCTTGGGCATCCCCAAGCTTAGTCTCTTGCCACTCCTTATTCCATAGTCCATCGAATCTTTACCCAAAACTTGAAAACTTCACAACACAAAACTTAACAGAAAATCTCGTGAGCTCCGTTAGCGAAAGAAAACAAAACACCACTTTATGGTACTGTAGTGAACTCATTATTTATTTATATTGGTGTTAAACTTACTGTATTACAACTTATCTATGGTTTATAAACTCTTTTACTATCCATAGATTCATCAAAATAAGCAAACAACACACTAAAAACAGAATCTGTCAAAAACAGAACAGTCTGTAGTAATCTGTAACTAACGCAAACTTCTGGAACTCTAAAAATTCTGCCAAAATAGTAAGTCCTAAATAATTTGTTTATTGATCTGCTGCAATTGGAATAAATATTATATCACGTTCTGGTAATTTTTAACAATAGTTTTCGTGAACATAAAGTTTCTGGAATTTTCAGTAAGATCAAATAAATATTATCCAAGAAGATCCTATAGGTTTAACTTGGCACAAACACTAATTAAAACATAAAACCACATCTAACCAGAGACTAGATATATTATTTATTACTTAACAGAACCAAAAAGCAAGAAACTAAAATAAAATTGGGTTTCCTACCAACAAGCGCTATCGTTTAACGCCCCCTAGCTAGGCATGATGATTTCAATGATGCTCACATAAGACATAAGAATTGAAACATAAAGAGAGCATCATGAAGAATATGACTAGCACATTTAAGTCTAACCCACTTCCTATGCATAGGGATTTTGTGAGCAAACAACTTATGGGAACAATAATCAACTAGCATAGGAAGGCAAAACAAGCATAACTTCAAAACTTTAAGCACATAGAGAGGAAACTTGATATTATTGCAATTCCTATAAGCATATGTTCCTGCCTCATAATAATTTTCAGTAGCATCATGAATGAATTCAACAATATAACCATCACATAAAGCATTCTTTTCATGATCTACAAGCATAGAATTTTTATTACTCTCCACATAAGCAAATTTCTCCTCATGAATAGTAGTGGGAGCAAACTCAACAAAATAACTATCTTGTGAGGCATAATCCAATTGAAAACTAAAATCATAATGACAAGTTTCATGGTTATAATTATTCTTTATAGCATACATGTCATCACAATAATCATCATACATAGCAACTTTGTTCCCATAATCAATTGGAACCTCTTCCGAAATAGTGGATTCATCACTAAATAAAGTCATGACCTCTCCAAATCCACTTTCATAATTATAATCATCATAAATAGGAGGCATGCTATCGTCATAATAAATTTGCTCATCAAAATTTGGGGGGCAAAACATATCATCTTCATCAAACATAGCATCCCCAAGCTTGTGGCTTTGCATATCATTAGCATCATGGGTATTCAAAGAATTCATATTAACAACATTACAATCATGCTCATCATTCACATATTTTATGCCAAGCATTCTATGTAATTCTTCTTCTAGTACTTGAGCACAATTTTCCTTTCCATCATACTCACGAAAGATATTAAAAAGATGAAGCGTATGAGGCAAACTCAATTCCATTTTTTTGTAATTTTCTTTTATAAACTAAACTAGTGATAAAACAAGAAACTAAAAGATTCGATTGCAAGATCTAAATATATACCTTCAAGCACTCAGCTCCCCGGCAACGGCGCCAGAAAAGAGCTCGATGTCTACTACACAACCTTCTTCTTGTAGACGTTGTTGGGCCTCCAAGTGCAGAGGTTTGTAGGACAGTAGCAAATTTTCCTCAAGTGGATGACCTAAGGTTTATCAATCCGTGGGAGGTGTAGGATGAAGATGGTCTCTCTCAAACAACCCTGCAACCAAATAACAAAGAGTCTCTTGTCTCCCCAACACACCCAATACAATGGTAAATTGTATAGGCGCACTAGTTCGGCGAAGAGATGGTGATACAAGTGCAATATGGATAATAGATATGGGTATTTGTAATCTGAAAATATAAAAACAGCAAGGTAACAAGTGGTAAAAGTGAGCGTAAACGGTATTGCAATGCGTTGAAACAAGGCCTAGGGTTCATACTTTCACTAGTGCAAGTTCTCTCAACAATAATAACATAATTGGATCATATAAATATCCCTCAACATGCAACACAGAGTCACTCCAAGGTCACTAATAGCGGAGAACAAACGAAGAGATTATGGTAGGGCACGAAACCACCTCAAAGTTACTCTTTCGGATAGATCTATTCAAGAGTCCGTAGTAAAATAACACGTAGCTATTCTTTCCGTTCGATCTGTCATAGAGTTCGTACTAGAATAACACCTTAAGACACAAATCAACCAAAACCCTAATGTCACCTAGATACTCCAATGTCACCTCAAGTGTCCGTGGGTATGATTATACGATATGCATCACACAATCTCAGATTCATCTATTCAACCAACACAAAGTAATTCAAAGAGTGCCCCAAAGTTTCTACCGGAGAGTCAAGACAAAAACGTGTGCCAACCCCTATGCATAAGTTCACGAGGTCATGGAACCCGCAAGTTGATCACCAAAACATACATCAAGTGAATCACGTGAATATCCCATTGTCACCACAGATAAGCACGGCAAGCCATACATCAAGTGTTCTCAAATCCTTAAAGACTCAATCCGATAAGATAACTTCAAAGGGAAAACTCAATCCATTACAAGAGAGTAGAGGGGGAGGAGCATCATAAGATCCAACTAGAATAGCAAAGCTCACGATACATCAAGATCGTATCACCTCAAGAACACAAGAGAGAGAGAGATCAAACACATAGCTACTGGTACATACCCTCAGCCCCGAGGGTGAACTACTCCCTCCTCGTCATGGAGAGCGCCGGGATGATGAAGATGGCCACCGGTGAGGGTTCCCCCCTCCGGCAGGGTGCCAAAACAGGGTCCCGATTGGTTATTGGTGGCTACAGAGGCTTGCGGCGGCGGAACTCCCGATCTATTCCGTTCCCCGAAGTTTTTAGGGTATATGGATATATATAGGCGAATGAAGTCGGTCAGGGGAGCCACGAGGGGCCCACGAGGGTGGGGCGCACGCCCAGGGGGGCAGGCGTGCCTCCCTGCCTCGTGGCCACCTCTTTGCTTCCCTGACGTACACTCCAAGTCTCCTGGATTGCTTCCGTTCCAAAAATAACTCTCCCGAAGGTTTCATTCCGTTTGGACTCCGTTTGATATTCCTTTTCTTCAAACCATTGAAATAGGCAAGAAAACAGCAATTTGGGCTGGGCCTCCGGTTAGTAGGTTAGTCCCAAAAATGATATAAAAGTGTATAATAAAGCCCATAAACATCGAAAACAGATAATACAATAGCTTGGAACAATAAAAAATTATAGATACGTTGGAGACGTATCATGCAGCCCATTAATTAGTGTTTGAAGAGGAGGCATCTTTCCTGCTGACCGCAGACTTCCGAGGTCCTCTGGATGAGTCGTCGCTAGACGCCGCTCCCCTGCGTTCATCAGGTGCTCGCATGCTAGTTTTGAAAGGGAGATCTCCATGCTCATCCCTTGTGCCCGGAGTGGGGCAAAACAGATGAGAGTGACCTAGACGGCCACACGAGAAACAAAAGTTTGGAACTAGTTCATATTGGATATCGTACCAATCCCTGGACTTCCTCTTGGCCGAGTCAATTAGAATCCATCTCCATAAGGGTTTACTCACATCTAGGGTAACCCTAGCTCTTAGAAAACCTCCAATAGGGTCAAACTGGACGGAGGAGGCATCTTTGTCAATCTGTTTTGCAATAGCTTTCCCCCATGTTTCATTTTGTAGATTGAAAGGCAGATTTAAAACCCTAGCCCATAACTGAAGTTTATCAAATTTGAGCTCCGACGGCCTCATGCAGTCTTCAAATTCTGAGAGGATCACTACATGTCGGCTCACGTGCCACGGAGAACCATCACGCACGCGATCACGATCACGATGATTCTCGAACTCCGCCATGAATATGTTCTCTCCCCTGGCCTAAAGTTCAGGCCTCTAGGGTTTCCCCATGCCGGCCTCAACACATTAGCAATGGTCTAGATGTGCAGGATTTTGCAGTGAAGAACCTTGCCCGCGATCAGCACTTCTCCTGGACTCCTTCTTCCAGATCATCGATCACCAAGGGGGTGGCCTCCTCCTTGATGAGATCTAACTTGCCCATGGCTTCCTCCAGCCGCGCCCTTGCCGCACGAGGCGACACCGGCTCGTCTGCGTTCGTGTTGTGCGCCGTGGGCGATGCGGATGCCATCCCTCCGGTCATAGATCAGAGCGCCCCGCCGACGAGGTGTCAACGGGCGTCGGTCGCCACCGAAACCCTAGTCGCCTTCGATCGATGGCTCCTGGTTTTTCGAGGAACTCTGATGATTTTCTTTTTGTGGGAATCACAAAGGTGGTATTGGGGTGTGCGTCTTCTAAAAAGAAAGGTATGAGTGTATGATTCGAAAAAATAGGTAGGTATACGTATATCTTGTGTTGTCTCGGTCCAATGTAAATAAAGCAAAATGCTCCTGCCAACAGATTCATGCGTGTGTCTCAAAAAAGAAAAACAAATTCATGCCTAGATATTTCTTCCTTGGGAAGTCCACCTTAAAGACATTTTCTTCTATTAGCACTATATAGTCCAAAGAAACTCGTCTGGAACAAGTCTCTTAAGTTGTTGCAACACCTGCTCCTCCGAGAGAGATCCACCTGTTACAAGCACAAACCTAGTCCTTGCTCTTTCAAGGCGTGGCCTGCTTGAGCTTGAACATGAAATCTCAAAGAACATCATCAATTTAGAGTTACACACCCCATAAGTCGTGACCACCGGTTTAGGCATCGTGAGAAGTGGACACCCATCAGTTTTATGACCCGGATTCAGGCACGGCTCGGCAATGCAATCAACTACAAAGTGATCAATCTCCCCGAAAACAATATTTTTTTCTCTTTTTTTCTCACTGTCTTCCTTGGTTCTCCTTTGAACTTTCTCTACCTTCGTCTTGAATAGCAGTCGAAGAAGTCACTCCCTCGAGCCGATGCCGCCGCAATAGCCACATCAGGTAGTTTTGTCGCCGGCTGCCCTACCGCTGGTACACGCGCCGACTACACAACCTTCAACATCTCAACCGACAGCTGGTTAACCGCCAGGTGCACGGTGCCGCTAGAAGCACCATCGGCACTAGTGTCACATGGAGGCAGATCACTGATACGTCACCGTCGTATCTACTTTTCCAAACACTTTTGCCCTTGTTTTGGACTCTAACTTGCATGATTTGAATGGAACTAACCCGGACTGACGCTGTTTTCAGCAGACTTTCCGTGGTGTTATTTATGTGCAGAAAGAAACATTCTCGGAATGACCTGAAACTCCACGGAACTTATTTTTGGAAAATATAAAAAATACTAGAAGAAGAATCCACGTCAGGGGGGCCTCCACCTATCCACGAGGGTGGGGGTGCGCCCCCTGCCTCGTGGGCCCCCTGACGCTCCACCGACCTCAACTCCAATTCCATATATTCGTGTTCGGGGAGAAAAAAATCAGAGAGAAGGATTCATTGCGTTTTACGATGCGGAGCCGCCGCCAAGCCCTAAAACCTCTCGGGAGGGCTGATCTGGAGTCCGTTCGGGGCTCCGAAGAGGGGAATCCGTCGCCATCGTCATCATCAACCATCCTCCATCACCAATTTCATGATGCTCACCGCCGTGCGTGAGTAATTCCATCGTAGGCTTGCTGGACGGTGATGGGTTGGATGAGATTTATCATGTAATCGAGTTAGTTTTGTTAGGGTTTGATCCCTAGTATCCACTATGTTCTGAGATTGATGTTGCTATGACTTTGCTATGCTTAATGCTTGACACTAGGGCCCGAGTGCCATGATTTCAGATCTGAACCTATTATGTTTTCACGAATATATGTGAGTTCTTGATCCTATCTTGCAAGTCTATAGTCACCTACTATGTGTTATGATCCGGCAACCCCGAAGTGACAATAATCGGGACCACTCCCGGTGATGATCATAGTTTGAGGAGTTCATGTATTCACCATGTGTTAATGCTTTGGTCCGGTACTCTATTAAAAGGACGCCTTAATATCCCTTAGTTTCCGCTAGGACCCCGTTGCCACGGGAGGGTAGGACAAAAGATGTCATGCAAGTTCTTTTCCATAAGCACGTATGACTATATTCGGAATACATGCCTACATTACATTGATGAATTGGAGCTAGTTCTGTGTCACCCTATGTTATGACTGTTACATGATGAACCGCATCCGGCATAATTCTCCATCACCGATCCAATGCCTACTAGCTTTTCACATATTGTTCTTCGCTTATTTACTTTTCCGTTGCTACTGTTACAATCACTACAAAACCCAAAAATATTACTTTTGCTATCGTTACCGTTACTTCCATATTACTTTGCTACTAAATACTTTGCTGCAGATACTAAGTTATCCAGGTGTGGTTACAACTCAACTGCTAATACTTGAGAATATTCTTTGGCTCCCCTTGTGTCGAATCAATAAATTTGGGTTGAATACTCTACCCTCGAAAACTGTTGCGATCCCCTATACTTGTGGGTTATCAATCACGGCTGTCAGGTTTCATAGATAGACTGCCTTGTCTTTGCTCAATTTTTTCCTCGAAACGGGGAAAAAGATTTGCCACATCCATTAATTAAGAAGAGAGTTGCCCATTTAATTTACGAAAATCAGGAAAAACCGTCACAAACTTCTCCACTCATCGGACTACTCCCATGGCGCCACAAGACCACCACGTCAGAGCCAAAAACACACCCAACATGGTACTAGTGCAACCCCATAAGAGCATCTCCAGCCGTTGGCCCCCTCAGGAGGCTTAAAAACCGCCGCCTGGTGGCGAGCCGACATTAAAATCGGTGCTGGGGGCGATTGGGTTCCCAGCCGCTGTCAGGTCGCCCTCAGGCGCCGATATCGGCCCATTTTTGGCGCAAATGTGCCTGCTTTTCGGCCCACTTTGGGCGAAAAATCTGCCCGATATCGGCGCAAATCGGTCCATATTCGCCGTGGTTCGGCGCAAATTCAACAAAAGTAATTTTTTTATCACATAGTTCATCACAGAAAATCAATAGAAATCAAATAGTTCAACAACAAATAGTTCAATACAAATTATATAGTTCAAAAAAATAAAAACTCATATTTCATCACACGTCGAGCTAGGCGTTGCCCTTGAGCCTCCATAGGTGCTCCACCAGATCCTGCTGCAGTTGTTGATGCATCTGTGGGTCTCGGATCTCCTGGCGCATATTGGGGAAGGCAGTCCAGTTTGCCGGTAGCTGGTGATCAACTTGCACAACAGGACCCTGCCTGTAATATGGTTGACACTAGCTCTTCCTGCTCGCTCTCAATGATCATGTTGTGCAAGATGACACAGCAAGTCATGATCTCCCACACATTTGATCCTTCGACCAGGTCTGAGCAGGGTACCGGACAACAGCAAATCGAGATTGGAGCACACCATATGCCCGTTCGACATCCTTCCTGCAAGCCTCCTGAACCTTCGCAAAGTGGGACTTCTTGCCTCTTGGCACAACATTTGAGATAGTCTTCACAAATGTAGACCATCTCAGATAGATGCCATCAGCTAGGTAGTACCCCTTGTTGTAGTGCCACCCATTGACCTCAAAGTTCACCGGAGGATAATGACCTTCAACAAGCTTGGCAAAGACAGGGGAGCACTGCAGCACGTTGATGTCATTGCGAGTTCCTGGCATACCAAAGAAGGAGTGCCAAATCCAGAGGTCTTGTGTGGCCACTACCTCAAGTACTGATACGTCTCCAACGTATGTACTTTTTCTCACGCTTTTCCTCTTGTTTTGGACTTTAATTTGCATGATTTGAATGAAACTAACCCCGGACTGATGCTGTTTTCAGTAGAACTACCATGGTGTTGTTTTTGTGCAGAAATAAAAGTTCTCGGAATGAAATGAAACTTTGCGAGGATTTTTTATGGAATAAATGAGAATTACTGGAGCCAAGACCCACCAGAGAGGGGCCCCTGGGTGGGCACAACTGATGTCTACTACGCAACCTTCTTCTTGTAGACGTTGTTGGGCCTCCAAGTGCAGAGGTTTGTAGGACAGTAGCAAATTTCCCTCAAGTGGATGACCTAAGGTTTATCAATCTGTGGGAGGCGTAGGATGAAGATGGTCTCTCTCAAGCAACCCTGCAACCAAATAACAAAGAGTCTGTTGTGTCCCCAACACACCCAATACAATGGTAAATTGTATAGGTGCACTAGTTCGGTGAAGAGATGGTGATACAAGTGCAATATGGATGGTAGATATAGGTTTTTGTAATCTGAAATTATAAAAACAGCAAGGTAACTAATGATAAAAGTGAGCGAAAACCGTATTGCAATGCGTTGAAACAAGGCCTAGGGTTCATACTTTCACTAGTGCAAGTTCTCTCAACAATAATAACATAATTGGATCATATAACTATCCCTCAACATGCAACAAAGAGTCACTCCAAAGTCACTAATAGAGGAGAACAAACGAAGAGATTATTGTAGGGTACGAAACCACCTCAAAGTTATTCTTTCTGATTGATCTATTCAAGAGTCCATAGTAAAATAACACGAAGCTATTCTTTTCATTCGATCTATCCTAGAGTTCGTACTAGAATAACAAGTTAAGACACAAATCAACCAAAACCCTAATGTCACCTAGATACTCCAATGTCACCTCAAGTATCCGCGGGTATGGTTATACAATATGCATCACACAATCTCAGATTCATCTATTCAACCAGCACAAAGAACTTCAAAGAGTGCCCCAAAGTTTCTACCGGAGAGTCAAGACGAAAACGTGTGCAAACCCCTATGCATAAGTTCACAAGGTCACTGAACCCGCAAGTTGATCACCAAAACATACATCAAGTAGATCACGTGAATATCCCTTGTCACCACAGATAAGCACATGCAAGACATACATCAAGTGTTCTCAAATCCTTAAAGACTCAATCCGATAAGATAACTTCAAAGGGAAAACTCAATCCATTACAAGAGAGTAGAGGGGGAGAAACATCATAAGATCCAAC
Organism: Triticum aestivum; assembly: GCF_018294505.1. Lineage (NCBI taxonomy): Eukaryota > Viridiplantae > Streptophyta > Magnoliopsida > Poales > Poaceae > Triticum > Triticum aestivum. The sequence goes on along the minus strand of NC_057814.1, from coordinate 133,419,880 downwards.
TATAGTAGCAAAGCTCGCAGTACATCAAGATCGTGCCAAATCAAGAACACGAGAGAGAGAGATCAAACACATAGCTACTGGTACATACCCTCAACCCCGAGGGTGAACTACTCCCTCCTCGTCATGGAGAGCGCCGAGATGATGAAGATGGCCACCGGTGAGGGATTCCCCCTCCGGCAGGGTGCCGGAACAGGGTCCCGATTGGTTTTTGGTGGCTACAGAGGCTTGCGGCGGCGGAACTCCCGATCTAGGTTTCTTTCTGGGGGTTTCTGTATTTATAGGAATTTTTGGCATTGGTTTCACGTCAGGGGGGGGGGGGTCTCCGACTCTTCCACGAGGCAGGGGGCGCGCCCAGGGGGGTAGGGCGCGCCCTCCACCCTCATGGACGGCTCGGGACTCTTCTGGCCCAACTCTTTTACTCCGGGGGCTTCTTTTGGTCCATAAAAAAATCATCAAAAATTGGCACGTCAATTGGACTCCGTTTGGTATTCCTTTTCTGTAATACTCATAAACAAGGAAAAAACAGAAACTGGCACTGAGCTCTAGGTTAATAGGTTAGTCCCAAAAATCATATAAAATAGCATATAAATGCATATAAAACATCTAAGATGGATAATATAATAGCATGGAACAATCAAAAATTATATATACGTTGGAGACGTATCAAGCATCCCCAAGCTTAATTGCTGCTCATCCTCGAGTAGGTAAATGATAAAAACATAATTTTTGATGTGGAATGCTATCAAGTGCACAAGTTTGATCAATGATAATTTCAATCACTTTTTTTAGCATCGTTATATATCATAGCAGTAGCTCATATCATAAAGCTTCTCATGATCAAGTAGCAAGATATTCACATGTTAAAGCATAGATCATAAACTTTGTTGAAAACTAACAAACTATGTTCTTAGTCATCAAACAATTGCAATTCATCTTATTTTCAGGAAGGGTCTATCTAAGAGCTTTGATTTAGCAAATCCCACATACTCAACTATCATATAGTCTTCCATGATTGCTACCACTCAAAGCATATTTTTAGAACAAATAGCATCCATCGAACACAGAGAAAGATAGGGGCTTAATGTTTCGCCTCCCAACTTATTTATCATATAGATAATTGTCAACAATAATAATTCATGATCAAATACATTTGAATGGCCATATATGCTTAGATCTTTCCCCATCACATGATGCTTGCCAACTAAAAAGTAGGTTGGAATGAGAAGGAATACTACTGACTCTTCGATAAAAGTAAAAGATAGGTCCTTCACAGAGGGAAGCAGGGATTTGCAGAGGTGCCAGAGCTCGAAGCTTTAAAACAGAGATGAAAATAATTTTGAGAGGTATGCTTTCATTGTCAACATAACGACCAAGATTTCCCAATATCTTCCATACTAGATACATTATAGGCGGTTCCCAAACAGAAAGGTAAAGATTTTACTCCCCCTCCACCAACAGTCACACTCCACGGCTTGTCCGAAACAATGGGTGCCGTCCAACTATCTACAATCCCGGGGGAGTTTTGTTTAAATTATTTGCGATTTTGTTTTTGATCTTTTGATCATAGGACTGGGCATCCCAGTTACCAGCCATTTTCTCGTGAATGATGAGCGGAGTCCACTCATCGTGAGAATAACCCACCTAGCATGGAAGATAATGACAACCCCTAGTCGCTACATGAGCGACTCGGGCATACAAAACAGATTATTATTTGAAGGTCTAGAGTTTGGCACATGCAAATTTACTTGGAACGGCAGGTAAATACCGCATATAGGTAGATATGGTGGACACTCATGGAAGAAACTTGGTTCAAGGAATTTGGATGCACAAGAAGTATTCCCGCTTAGTACAGATATTTTGGCAACAAAGGATTCTAAATAGCAAGCACCACATGTTAGAGGATCCATAACAATATAACTTCTATACAAATATACCCAAGCATAACTCATTATGTTGTCTTCCTTGTCCAACTTCAACTAATTTGCTCAGGTTTGAAAATAATTAATGGGGCTCATAATCAGAGAAGATGTCCAAGATAGTATATTTATATGTGAAATATCTCTTCCTTCAATATTCTTTCATGAATTGTTCAAGTGACCAATACAATGTTTGCTAACCTTCAATAAATTTACCACCTCTACTTCTTATATGTGAAGTCATTACTCCCCATGGGATAAGCATATGAAACATATATAATTTCAAATTTAGGATATTCAACTCATTCAACCATTTACTCATAGGATATAAGTGAAGCACATGAGTAAATGACAAACTACTCTAAAAAGATATAAGTAAAGATCAATGAGTAGTCAAATAATTATTTAGCTATGTGAGGACTCTCTCCCATTTAAGTATTTCAGATCTTAAGTATTTTATTCAAACAGCAAGCAAAATAAAATAAAACGACATTTCAAGGATAGCACAACTCATGTGAAGAAGCAAAAACTTAGGCTCAACGGATACTAACCGATAATTGTTGAAGAAGAAAGGTGGGATGCCTACCGGGGAATCCCCAAGCTTAGATGCTTGAGACTTCTTGAAATATTATCTTGGGGTGCCTTGGGCATCCCCAAGCTTAAACTTTTGCATCTCCTTAATTCCTTTTATATCTCGGTTTCCCTAAATCTCAAAAACTTCATCCACACAAAACTCAACAAGAACTCGTGAGATAAGTTAGTATAAACCAATGCAAAAACCTTATCATTCTCTACTGTAGCAAATCACAAAAATTATTATTCCACATTGCATACTAAATTCCTCTACATATTTAATACTCCTATCCTCGAATAGAATCATTAAATAAGCAAACATATGCAAACAATGCAAACGTAACAGCAATCTGCCAAAACAGTACAGTCTGTAAAGAATGCACGATTCATCATACTTCCCTAACTCCAAAAATTATGAAAATTTGCCATACTGTAGAAAATTTATCAGAGCTCAATAAGAAAAAAGTTTCAACATTTTATCATATTCTGACTTTTCTAGGGAATTTTTGCAACAACGGTAAACTTTCTGTTTTGAAACAGCAACATGTATACTTGCAAAATAAGTATGGTAAAAGCAATCCTTGACATTTTTATTGAAACTAGAGATGCAAAACATTACTATAAATAGCATAAAGCAAATACTAACAAAAGAAAATGATGCTCCAAGAAAAACACATATCATGTGGTGAATAAAAATATAGCTCCAAGTAAAGTTACCGATGAACGAAGACGAAAGAGGGGATGCCATCCGGGGCATCCCCAAGCTTAGGCTCTTGGTTGTCCTTGAATATTACCTTGGGGTGCCTTGGTCATACCCAAGCTTAGGCTCTTTCCACTCCTTATTCCATAGTCCATCGAATCTTTACCCAAAACTTGAAAACTTCACAACACAAAACTCAACAGAAAACTCGTAAGCTCCGTTAGTATAAGAAAATAAAACCACCACTTAGGTACTGTTGTGAACTCATTCTAAATTCACATTGGTGTAATATCAACTGTATTCCAACTTCTCTATGGTTCATACCCTCCGATACTACTCATAGATTCATCAAAATAAGCAAACAACACACAGAAAACAGAATCTGTCAAAAACAGAACAGTCTGTAGTAATCTGTATCATTCGAATACTTATGTAACTCCAAAAATTCTTAAATAAATTGGTGGACGTGAGGAATTTGTCTATAAATCATCTTCAAAAAGAATCAACCTAAAAGCACTCTCCAGTAAGAAATGGCAGCTAATCTCGTGAGCGCAAAAGTTTCTGTTTTTTACAGCAAGATCGCAAAGACTTCACCCAAGTCTTCCCAAAGGTTCTACTTGGCGCAAACACTAATTAAAACATAAAACCACATCTAAACAGAGTCTAGATGAATTATTTATTACTAAACAGGAGCAAAAGGCAATGAACAAAAATAAAATTGGGTTGCCTCCCAACAAGCGCTAACGTTTAACGCCCCTAGCTAGGCATGATGATTTCAATGATGCTCACATAAAAGATAAGAATTGAAACATAAAGAGAGCATCATGAAGAATATGACTAGCACATTTAAGTCTAACCCACTTCCTATGCATAGGAATTTTGTGAGCAAACAACTTATGGGAACATGAAACAACTAGCATAGGAAGGTAAAACAAGCAAATCTTCAAGATTTTCAACACATAGAGTGGAAACTTAATATTATTGCAATATGTAGAAGCATATGATCCTCTCTCGTAATAATTTTCAGTAGCATCATGAATGAATTCAACCATATAACCAGCACATAAAGCATTCTTTTCATGATCTACTTGCATAGAAATTTTACTACTCCAAATTTCTTCTCATCAATAGTAGTCGGAGAAAACTCAACAAAATAATTATCATGTGATGCATAATCCAATTGAAAATTAAAATCGTGATGACAAGTTTCATGGTTATCTTTATTCTTTATAGAATACGTGTCATCAAAATAATCATCATAAATAGGAGGCATGATTTCATCATAATAAATTTGCTCATCAAAACTTGGGAGGCTAAAAATATCATCTTCATAAATCATAGCATCCCCAAGCTTGGGACAAACATTAATTACAACAAATAAATTCTCAAACATATAATTCTCATCAAACATAGCATCCCCAAGCTTGGGCCTTTTCATATCATAAGCATAATCACTCTCATCATTAATAGTATGGATAGCACCAATATTATAGCAATTATCATCATCACAATGAGTAATAGGAGCAACATCATTTGGGAGGGATACCTTTTTACCTTTGCTTCTCTGTCTTTTCTTTTTATTCTTCACATTATGTGTGGGTTTAATCCTCTTTTTAGAGCTCCTTATTAATGAGATTGGCTGAATAGAAGGCTCCTCCTCGTTACCTGATTCATCATAAGAAATAATAGGAGGGTATTGGGAAGTCTCTTCCCTTTCATTAGTATTCTCTTCATCTTCTATTTGTTTTCTTGTCTTTATGTAATTGGCAATATAAGGATTTTCAATGCAATTCACCGCACAATACATAAAAATTTCTTCTAGATCAAAATCAAGAACTCTCTCAAGGGCAAATTCTGGAATATTCTTAGTTATACGTTTCATTTCTTCATAACCCAAAAGCAAACTTAGTTCATTATGATGTGCAAGGGAAATCAAGTCATCACAATTTTTGGACACGATTCGATCATGAAACAATTTTCATTGGATATTTAAATGACCACGTTCATTGCAAAATTCACAAGGATGGCTAAGAAAATTTAAATTTTCAGCACAAACATCTAGCCTTTCTTGAAACCATTTAGTTTCTAAATACTTATGCCTCTTGCAAAATCTATCTTCCCTATTTGGTGTGTACTTGCAAACTCTATGTACTCCACAAAAGTTGACATGCTTATAAGAGACATTTTCATCATGACTAGTGCAATCATCATTAGTACTATGGATATTCAAAGAGTTCATACTAACAGCATTGCAATCATGCTCATCATTCAAAGATTTAGTGCCAAACATTTTAATGCATTCTTCTTCTAACATTTTGGCACAATTATAGGAATCCTTATTTTCATGAAAGATATTAAAAAGATAAAGTATATGAGGCACCTTCAATTCCATTTTTTTGTAGTTTTCTTTTATAAACTAAACTAGTGATAAAACAAGAAACTAGAAGATTCGATTGCAAGATCTAAAGATATACCTTCAAGCACTCACATCCCCGGCAACGGCGCCAAAAATTGCTTGATGTCTACTACGCAACCTTCTTCTTGTAGACGTTGTTGGGCCTCCAAGTGCAGAGGTTTGTAGGACAGTAGCAAGTTTCCCTCAAGTGGATGACCTAAGGTTTATCAATCCGTGGGAGGCGTAGGATGAAGATGGTCTCTCTCAAACAACCCTGCAACCAAATAACAAAGAGTCTCTTGTGTCCCCAACACACCCAATACAATGGTAAATTGTATATGTGCACTAGTTCGGCGAAGAGATGGTGATACAAGTGCAATATGGATGGTAGATATAGGTTTTTGTAATCTGAAATTAGAAAAACAGCAAGGTAACTAATGATAAAAGTGAGGAAAACGGTATTGCAATGCGTTGAAACAAGGCCTAGGGTTCATACTTTCACTAGTGCAAGTTCTCTCAACAATAATAACATAATTGGATCATATAACTATCCCTCAACTCCAAAGTCACTAATAGAGGAGAACAAACGAAGAGATTATTGTAGGGTATGAAACCACCTCAAAGTTATTCTTTCTGATCGATCTATTCAAGAGTCCGTAGTAAAATAACACGAAGCTATTCTTTCCGTTCGATCTATCCTAGAGTTCGTACTAGAATAACACCTTAAGACACAAATGAACCAAAACCCTAATGTCACCTAGATACTCCAATGTCACCTCAAGTATCCGCGGGTATGGTTATACGATATGCATCACACAATCTCAGATTCATCTATTCAACCAACACAAGGAACTTCAAAGAGTGCCCCAAAGTTTCTACCGGAGAGTCGAGACGAAAACGTGTGCCAACCCCTATGCATAAGTTCACAAGGTCACTGGACCCACAAGTTGATCACCAAAACATACATCAAGTAGATCACGTGAATATCCCATTGTCACCTAAGATAAGCACATGCAAGACATACATCAAGTGTTCTCAAATCCTTAAAGACTCAATCCGATAAGATAACTTCAAAGGGAAAACTCAATCCATTACAAGAGAGTAGAGGGGGAGAAACATCATAAGATCCAACTATAGTAGCAAAGCTCGCGGTACATTAAGATCGTGCCAAATCAAGAACACGAGAGAGAGAGAGAGATCAAACACATAGCTACTGGTACATACCCTCAGTCCCAAGGGTGAACTACTCCCTCCTCGTCATGGAGAGCGCCGGGATGATGAAGATGGCCACCGGTGAGGGATTCCCCCTCCGGCAGGGTGCCGGAACAAGGTCCTGATTGGTTTTTGGTGCTACAGAGGCTTGCGGCGGCGGAACTCCCGATCTAGGTTTCTTTCTGGGGGTTTCTGTATTTATAGGAATTTTTGGCGTCGGTTTCACGTCAGGGGGGGTCTCCGAGTCGTCCACGAGGTAGGGGGCGCGCCCAGGGGGTAGGGCACGCCCTCCACCCTCGTGGACGGCTCGGGACTCTTCTGGCCCAACTCTTTTACTTCGGGGGCTTCTTTTGGTCCATAAAAAATCGTCAAAAATTGGCACGTCAATTGGACTCCGTTTGGTATTCCTTTTGTGTAAAACTCAAAAATAAGGAAAAAACAGAAACTGGCACTGGGCTCTAGGTTAATAGGTTAGTCCCAAAAATCATATAAAATAGCATATAAATGCATATAAAACATCTAAGATGGATAATATAATAGCATGGAACAATCAAAAATTATAGATAGGTTGGAGACGTATCAACAACCCCCCAGGGCGCGCCCCCTGTCCTAGCGCGCCCAGGCGGGTTGTACCCACCTGGTGGCCCCGCAGACCTCAACCCTGATACTATAAATTCCTATTTTCGGAGAAAAAAATCAGGGAGAAAGAATTATCACGTTCCACGAGATGGAGCCGCCGCCAAGCCCTTTTCTTCCTCGGGAGGGCAGATCTGGAGTCCGTTTGGGGCTCCGGAGAGGGGGATCTTCGTTCTTCGTCATCACCAACCAATCTCCATCGCCAATTCCATGATGCTCCCCACCGGGAGTGAGAAATTCCTTCACAGGCTCGCTGGTCGGTGAGGAGTTGGATGAGATTCATCATGTAATCGAGTTAGTTTTCTTAGGGCCTGCTCCCGAGAATCCACTATGTTCTTAGATTGATGTTGCTATGAATTTGCTATGCTTAATGCTTGTCACTTTGGGCCCGGGTGCCATGAACTCAGATCTGAACCGTTTATGAATTCATCATTATATCCATGTTTTAGATCCGATATTGCAAGTTATAGTCACCTACTACGTGTTATGATCCGACAACCCCTGAGTGACAACAATCAGGCCCGCTCTCGGTGATGACCGTAGTTTGAGGAGTTCATGTATTCACTATGTGTTAATGCTTTGTTCCGGTTCTCTATTAAAAGGAGGCCTTAATATCCCTTAGTTTCCAATATGGACCCCGCTGCCATGGGAGGGTAGGACAAAAGGTGTCATGCAAGTTCTTTTAATAAAGCACGTATGACTATTTACGGAATACATGCCTACATTATATCGATGAACTGGAACTAGTGCCGTATCGCCCTAGGTTATAACTGTCACATGATGAATATCATCCAACAGGTCACCGACCCAATGCCTATGAATTTATCCTATATTGTTTCTGCTAAGTTACTATTGCTATCATCACTGTTACACTTGCTACAAATTACTGCTATCACTGTTACTGTTACCTTTGCTACTGATCACTTTGCTACAGATAATTAACCTCCAGGTGTGGTTGAATTGACAACTTAGCTGCTAATACCTTCAAATATTCTTTGGCTCCCCTTGTGTCGAATCTATAAATTTGGGTTGAATACTCTACGCTCGAAAACTGTTGCGATCCCCTATAGTTGTGGGTTATCAAGACATTTTTCTGGCGCCGTTGCCGGGGAGCATAGCAATATTTGTTGAGTCACTTGGGATTATTATCATATTATCACTATGAAGAATCTGAAGGATCCTAAGACTAAGATTTATCCCTCAAAGACGATGGGAGGTAAGGAACTGTCATCCAGTTCTGCTTTAGATTCACCTTCTGTTATGAGTAAACTTGCAACTCTACCACATGCTATAAATTCTAATATGTCGCAAGTTATTGATGATGCTACTTCTACTATGAATGATGTTTATGATGATGCTAGTACCTTCCTTGATAATGATGATGTGCCACTTGGTGAATTTCTTGATAAACAAATTGCTAGAGTAATACAATATGATGTTGTTGAATTTGATGATGAGCTTGAAACTGAAACTCCTGAAACACCTGCTAGAACTAGCCTTCCTAGATATGAATTGCCTAAGGTACCAGAAGGTTATGTTATGAATGAGGAGACAACTAGAGATATTATTGCTTGGAAGGATAGAGATGATCTAGATAAATTACTATGCAAGTATAAAGAAAAATCTCTGAATGCTAGAATGAAGTATGATCCTAAGTTTGCTACTTCACCTATCTTTATTGCTGATAAGGATTATGAATTCTCTATCGACCCATAGTTAATTACTCTGGTTGAATCTGATCCTTTCCATGGTTATGAAACAGAAACTGTTGTGGCACATCTTACTAAGTTGAATGATATAGCCACCCTTTTTTATTCATGATGAGAAAACTCGCTATTACTTTATTCTCAAATTATTTCCCTTCTCATTAAAGGGTGATGCTAAAGCTTGGTACAATACTCTTACTCCTGGTTGTGTGCGTAGTCCCCAGGATATGATTTATTACTTCTCTGAAAAATATTTTCCTGCTCATAAGAAACAAGCTGCCTTACAGGAAATATTTAACTTTGTGCAAACTAAAGAAGAGAGTCTCCCACAAGCTTGGGGGAGGCTTTGCCAGCTACTTAATGCTTTGCCTAATCATCCTCTTAAGAAAAATGAAATACTTGATATCTTCTATAATGGACTAACCGATGCTTCTAGGGACTTCCTAGATAGTTGTGCTGGTTGTGTTTTCAGGGAACGAACTATTGCTCAAGCTGAAGAATTATTGAATAACATATTGAAAAATTATGATGATTGGACTATTCCTGAACCACCGGCTAAACCCACTCCGAAGAAAAGGGGTATATTATATCTCAGTCCTGAAGATATGCAAGAGGCAAAGAAATCTATGAAGGAAAAAGGTATTAAAGCTGAGGACGTTAAAAATTTACCTCCTATTGAAGAAATACATGGGCTTAATACACCACCACTGCCTAAGGTGGTAGAGGTAAATTCTCTAATGAATTTCAATGGAAATGACAATCCTCACAATATGCATCCTAGTCAGTGCCTTTATGAGTTTGAAAACTACATTACGAAACAAGATCACTTCAATGCAAATGTTATGAAACAATTGAAATATAATTCTGATATGATTGCTCGCTTGAGTGACTTCTTATTTAGAATATCAAATGATGTTAGAGGTGTTGGAAAACATGCTTCTATGGTTCAAACCCAGTTAGAACAAGTTGCTAAATCACAAAGAGAATTGCTTGATGAAATGAATAATAATATGCATGACTTTGCTGTTAGAGTTGCAACTAGAGGAGGTAAAATGACTCAGGAACCACTTTATCCTGAGGGACACCCAAAAAGAATAGAACAAGATTCACAAAGAAATAATACTAGTGCACCTAGTCCTTCTAAAAAGAAAAGAAAAAGAAAAATGATAGGACCTTGCACACTTCTAGTGAACCTGAAATAGAAAAATCTCCTGATAATGAAAATGAAACTTCTATCTCTGATGCTGAAACACAATCTGGTAATGAACATTCACCTAGTGATAATGAAAAACATAATGATGAGGTTCATGAAGACACTCGGCCAAATAATAAAAAAGAACTAGATAATGATGTTGAGATAGAACCACTTGTTGATCTTGATAACCCACAACCTAAAAATAAAAGGTATGATAAAAGAGACTTCATTGCTAGAAAACACGTAAAGAAAGAGAACCGTGGGTTCAAAAACCTATGCCTTTTCCACCCAGGTCAACTAAAAAGAATGATGATGAAGAATTTGAACGCTTTGCTGAAATGCTGAGGCCAGTCTTTTTGCGTACTCGCTTGACTGATATCTTGAAAATGCCTCCTTATACAAAGTATATGAAAGAAATCATCACTAATAAGAGAAAAATATCGGAAGCTGAAATCTCCACTATGCTTGCTAATTATAGTTTCAAAGATGGAGTGCCTAAAAAACTTGGAGATCCGCGAATACCAACTATACCTTGCTCTATCAAAAAGAATTATGTGAAAACTGCTTTGTGTGATTTAGGAGCTGGTGCTAGTGTTATGCCTTTCTCTTTATATAAAAGACTTGACTTGAATAAACTCACACCTACTGAAATATCCTTGCAAATGGCTGACAAGTCAACTACCATACCTATCGGTATCTGTGAGGATGTGCCCGTTGTTGTTGCTAATGTTACTATCTTGACTGACTTTGTTATACTTGAGATGCTCGAGGACAACAACATGTCAATTATCCTGGGTAGGCCCTTCTTGAATACTGCAGGGGCTGTTATTGATTGCAATAAAAGCAAGATCACTTTTCATATTAATGGTAATGAGCATACGGTGCACTTTCTGAAGAAACAATTCCAAGTGAATGGTATTAATGTTATTGAAAAAACTTCGACAATCACTATTGGAAGTTTTCAAATACCTCTACCTACTATCAAAAAGGAATATGAAATGCTTATTGTTGGGGATATCCATATCCCCATTGAGGTAACTTAGTGATTTACGAAAGTTCTTCGGTTGCATGCTAATCGGAAGTGGTTGTTAATAAGACCTGATCAACCTTATTAATGAATCATTTTTTAGAGGTATGAAGTTGATGAATTTAGTAAGCACTACCTTCTGTCCCTATGTTTTGTTTTATGTTTTTATTAGTTAAATAAAATAAAATACCATGTTTAGTCTGTTTTCTGAATTTCCCGTGCAATAAAAAATGACCCAAAAATAAAAGTTCTCAGAATGCCCTGAAAATTTTATATGATTTTTTTCTGAATATTTAAGAATTTTTTGTGCCAATAATACCAGAGGGAGGTGCACCAGGTGGGCACAACCCATCTGGGCGCGCCAGGACCCCTAGGCGCGCCCTGGTGGGTTGTGGTCCCCACGTGGGCCCCCTCACTTATCTCTTTAGCCCACATCATCACTTACCTCCAGAAAAAAAATCTCCATTGCTCTCTCTCCCCGTGTTCTTGAGCTGAAACCCGCGGATTTCAATCTCTTTGCTCGAAGCTCCGTTTCCAAAACTGTTTCGCGGGATTGTTGCTTGGTATGTGACTCCAACTTTTGTCCAATTAGTTTTTGTTCTAGTGGTTTATACTTTGAATAATTAGCTACTCTTGGTGCTGCTGTAGCTGAGCTTGCATGTTGAATTCTTAGTGTTCTAAGTAGTTTGAATGCTTGCTATGGCCTCTATGTATCCTATGAGTAGTTGCTATCAATTTTGTGAAGTTTTGTTGAGAAAATTTTGTGGACTAAAAATTCAGATTTTTGTTCATAGGGAAAATTGTACACGGACATTATGAACTTGTTTGGAAGGAGTTCTTTGAGGAGAAGATCCCTGGGGGCATCCTCTAGTGACAGTTCCGCCCGCCGGTCTTATGTTGAACCAAGTGGTTCCACACGAAGTGCCGCTACCAAAACATGCTTATGGCCTTGCGATGAGTATATGATGCGAGTGGGCATTAAGGAGGAATTTGAGCAATATGCTCACAATGCCGGTCTCGGTCCCTACATTTCAGATAAGTGTGAACAACGCCACATTCTCACTAAAACATTTGTCAAAGGATTTAAATTTTCCCTCGTGAGTCTACGGTGTCTTTTAAGCTTTATGATAATCCATTTACTATTCCACTAGAGAATTTTGCTTACCATTGCAAACTTCCATTTTGGGTTCTCTTGATGAGCCACCAAAGGCTGAGTATGAGTCTTTCTTGACTAGCCTTTGTTACGGTGAAAATAGGGGAGTGGGACAAGGAAGAATAAAGAGCATTCACTTTCCCGCAATTCAATATTTTGCATTATTTAACGAGGAATGCATAGTAGGCAAGCAAGTCTGTAGCATACTTTGTGCGCCAGACTTGAGCCTCATTCACACCGCTCTCACTGGTGAAACTATAATCACTAATTGTCATTGCAAGACTGTAGTTTACTTTCTATGCATGCTTAGTAGTAGTATTAAAAACAAAACCCAAAAAGATTTCCTTGTTCTTCTTCTGCTTGTTGGGAGCTTTCCCGTGTAAATAGTTTTTCTTGTTTTTGCTTTAACCTTTTTATTTGCTTGTTCAAGAAAACCAAAAACTCCAAAAATATTTTAGTGTGTTTCTCTGAATTTATTTTCTTTTTATTCGAGTCTTACCAAGGAGAAGACCACGATGAAAATGTTGAGTGGCTCTCATATGAATAACCGTTGAACTAATAAGAGCACATTTTACCTTGTCTTCTCCCGTTGAATAAAATATTTGCAGATTCCAGCTTAGTCCACGACACCCTTGCACTATTATTATTTTCATATCATTCGGTCGTGCAAGTGAAAGGCAATAATGACGACATTCGATGAACTGGTCGTGGCAAAGAGAAACTGGTATGAACTCAACTTGTTCTGTTTGTGTAAATATGTTTAACCGAGTATCCATGCTTCAGCCCATTATGATTAAACATGTTTGGAATGATAATTAGTGATTATAGTTTCTCATGCCATGCATAAGTAGCTAGGAGTGAATAATGATTTATCTTGGATATCAACATAGCGTTAAGATGATTGTGATGTAGTATGATGATATGGTATCCTCCTCTGAAGGTTCGAGTGGCTTGACTTGGCACATGTTCATGCATGTAGTTGAATCAAAACCAACATAGCCTCTATGATATTTATGTTCATGGTGTTCATATCCTACTCATGCTAGTGTCCAATTTTACTTATGCATAATGTCTGGTTATGATCGTTGTTGCTCTCTAGCTGGCCGCTTCTCAATCTAATTGCTAGCCTTCGCCTGTACTAAGTGGGACTCTGCTTGTACATCAAAAACCTTGAACCCAAAGTTATTCCAGATGAGTCCACCATACCTACCTATATGCGGTATTACCCTGCCGTCCTAAGTAAATTTGCATGTGCCACCTCTAAAAACTTCAAAAAATTATCCTTTTTGTGTGCCTGGATTGTTCATGGAATGACAGGAGGTGGTCGATATCTTCCATGCTAAGCGGGTTATTCTCAGGTCGAGTGTTTATTCACTCGCCATCGCACGAGAAAATGGGCGGTAATAGGGATTCCCAATCCCGAACTAAAAAATGCAAATAATTAAAAAAACTCCCCCGGGACTGATGTTGGTATGGACGACACCCATTGTTTCAGACAAGCTGTGGAGTGTGATTGATGATGGAGGTGGAGTAAACCTTTACTTTTATCGCTTGGGAACCGCCACTAGCGTGCTTAGCATGGAAGATGTTGATAACTGATGGTCATGAAGTGAATAAGAAGGGTGCATGCCTCAAAATATCATTTATCTCTGTTTTAAAAATTGAGCTCTGGCACCTCTGCAAATCACTGCTTCCCTCTGTGAAGGGACTTTCTATTTACTTTTATGTTGTGTCATCACCTTCTAAAACAAGCGCTAGAAACTGAGAGAGCACAACTGTCATGATTTATGCATTGTGTGTAGCTAATGTTGGGTGCATCATGACTGGATCTTTTCTACCATGAATTACAATGTTTAGTCACTGCTTGAACTTTGGAGGTGCTCTGCATTTATGTTTTGCGGTCTCAGAAAGGGCTAGCGAGATACCACTATTGTCATATTATATCATGGTTGTTTTGACAACGTGTTGCTGTTTGAGATCTCTTATTATCGCTCGCTAGTTGATTATGTCATTGATATGAGTTAATATAATCTTTAAATGTTATTGTTGACATGGTTAGTTATAATGTTGGCTGAAAACTTGGGTGCTGTTTAAGCTTATTTATGCAAGCAAGAGCAAAAGAGTTCGTAAAAGTTTTTCTTTCTCACTTTCAGTTTATCAACTAAATTGCTTGAGGACAAGCAAAGGTTTAAGCTTGGGGGAGTTGATACGTCTCCAACGTATCTACTTTTTCTCACGCTTTTCCTCTTGTTTTGGACTTTAATTTGCATGATTTGAATGAAACTAACCCCGGGCTGACGCTGTTTTCAGCAGAACTACCATGGTGTTGTTTTTGTGCAGAAATAAAAGTTCTCGGAATGAAACGAAACTTTACGAGGATTTTTTATGGAATAAATGAGAATTACTGGAGCCAAGACCCACCAGAGAGGGGCTCCTGGGTGGGTACAACCCACCAGGGTGCGCCCCCCTCTCCTGGCGCACCCAGGTGGGTTGTACCCACCTGGTGGCCCCGCAGACCTCAACCCTGATACTATAAATTCCTATTTTCGGAGAAAAAAAATCAGGGAGAAAGAATTATCACGTTCCACGAGATGGAGCCGCCGCCAAGCCCTGTTCTTCCTCGGGAGGGCAGATCTGGAGTCCGTTTGGGGCTCCGGAGAGGGGGATCTTCGTTCTTCGTCATCACCAACCAATCTCCATCGCCAATTCCATGATGCTCCCCACCGGGAGTGAGTAATTCCTTCACAGGCTCGCTGGTCGGTGAGGAGTTGGATGAGATTCATCATGTAATCGAGTTAGTTTTGTTAGGGCCTGCTCCCTAGAATCCACTATGTTCTTAGATTGATGTTGCTATGACTTTGCTATGCTTAATGCTTGTCACTTTGGGCCCGGGTGCCATGAACTCAGATCTGAACCGTTTATGAATTCATCATTATATCCATGTTTTAGATCCGATCTTGCAAGTTATAGTCACCTACTACGTGTTATGATCCGACAACCCCGGAGTGACAACAATTGGGCCCACTCTCGATGATGACCGTAGTTTGAGGAGTTCATGTATTGACTATGTGTTAATGCTTTGTTCCGGTTCTCTATTAAAAGGAGGCCTTAATATCCCTTAGTTTCCAATATGGACCCCGCTGCCACGGGAGGGTAGGACAAAAGATGTCATGCATGTTCTTTTAATAAAGCACATATGACTATTTACGGAATACATGCCTACATTATATCGATGAACTGGAGCTAGTGCCGTATCGCCCTAGGTTATAACTGTCACATGATGAATATCATCCAACAAGTCACCGACCCAATGCCTACGAATTTATCCTATATTGTTTCTGCTAAGTTACTATTGTTATAATCACTGTTATACTTGCTACAAATTACTGCTATCACTGTTACTGTTACCTTTGCTACAGATCACTTTGCTGCAGATAATTAATCTCCAGGTGTGGTTGAATTGACAACTCAGCTGCTAATACCTTCAAATATTCTTTGGTTCCCCTTGTGTCGAATCTATAAATTTGGGTTGAATACTCTACCCTCGAAAACTGTTGCGATCCCCTATACTTATGGGTTATCAAGTACCACACTGCAACCGCCTTTGGCGCCTTTGTACATCCCCTGCCAAGCAAATGGACAGTTATTCCATTTCCAATGCATGCAGTCGATGCTTCCAAGCATCCCAGGAAATCCTCTTGCTGCATTCTGTGCTAGGATCCGAGCAGTGTCTTCCGCATTGGGTGATTGCAAGTATTGCGGTCCAAACACTGCCACCACTGCCCTGCAGAACTTGTAGAAACACTCAATGGTTGTGGACTCGGCCATGCGCCCATAGTCATCGAGTGAATCACCGGGAGCTCCGTATGCAAGCATCCTCATAGCTGTCGTGCACTTCTGGATTGAGGTGAATCCAAGTTTGCCGATGCAATCCTTCTTGCACTTGAAGTAACTGTCGAACTCTCGGATGGAATTCACAATCTTAAGGAAAAGCTTTTGGCTCATCCGATCACGGCGCCGAAATACTTTGTCATCGTGCAATGTAGCGTCAGCGAAGTAGTCGGAGTAGAGCATGCAATAGCCTTCCAAACGATGTCGGTTCTTTGCTTTCAGCTGCCCCAGCGCCGAGCCACCTCGCCGTGGCTTTTCATTGCTCGCGGGCAGGCCGGCGAGGGCTGCGAGGACCATGAGATGCTCCTCGTCCTGGACGTCGGCATTGGCTTCCTCCTCCAGCAACGCCGCGAGTGCCTCCTTGTCGTCCGAGTCCAT
Organism: Triticum aestivum; assembly: GCF_018294505.1. NCBI lineage: Eukaryota > Viridiplantae > Streptophyta > Magnoliopsida > Poales > Poaceae > Triticum > Triticum aestivum. The sequence goes on along the minus strand of NC_057814.1, from coordinate 133,403,098 downwards.
CACTGAGCAGACAAATCGCCGAACACCTGGCGCGCGCGGTGGGCGCAGAGCTGCTGGTATACCACCCTCCCTGGCCGGAGTGCCGAAAAACTCGTCCGGAAGGTGGTGGAGAGGTTGCCGCTGCGAAGCCTTCTCTCTTTTTCGGCGGGGAATGGCCTATCTAGCGGTGCTGGGCGGTGGGCAGCGCCGGGATCAGCGGGGTGGTGGCCGAGCGCGCGGGGATGGGGGGGGGGCGAATCTGGACGATTGCCTTAACTTTTCGCCTGACAGTGTGGCCTAAGCATGTTTTCCCCTTCCGTCGGAGCCCCCGAGCGCTCCCCAGTGTGCTGGGTTCGTCCTGGGATCGCCGGGCCCAAAAACGGGCCGAGCCGGCGGATTTTGGCGTCTTAGGGGCGTGACTGGGGTTTTTCGGCACCGGCGGAAAAAAGTCGCCTTGGGGGGCCTGTTGGGGGCGCGGCTGGAGATGCTCCAACACTTGGGTCACAGAATCACCCGTGAAACCCCACCGAACCGCTACAACATAAGCAGAACACATCGACAAAGACAACAAACACATCTGAGCCCACCTTTGCAGCGAAGGGAGCCACATCATGAAACCACTTGTGCCTCCCCATTATCACCACACTTCTTGCCTTTCCATATGCTGGATTTCTTTTTGTGGATGCCGGATTGAGGGTGAGCATCACCATCCTTCTATTTGCCCCTTCATGCATTTTCCCTCATGAGACGTCCAAACGCCTTTGATTTTGCAGAATCCAAGTTGGTTAGATACTCACAAAACTTGATGGTGAGCATGTCTTCAAGGTTAGAGCATCTCCAGCCGTGCCCCCAACAGGCCCCCATGCACCTTTTTTGTCGCCGGCGCCGAAAATTCGGCCCAGCCGCGCCCCTAGAAGCCCAATTTTCGCCGGCTTGGGCCGATTTTGGCGCCGGCGGACCCAGGCCGAACCCGGCGCGCTGGGGGCACCGGGGAAACAGATTTTGGTGCGAAGGGGAATGGGCCCGCCGAGTCAGCGACTCGCCTCCTTTGTTGTCCTCATGGCCTCGGTTCCCATGGGAATCAATGCCAAGGCTGCCGCGCTGCCGCGCCGGTCAGCCTTCCATTGATGCCTCATGGGCGGCGCAGTGATGGCACCGCGACGCGCATCCCGTCCGCTCCCACCACGCAGCACTGGCGGGCAGCTTCTCACTTCCCCACTTCGGCTATAAAAGCCGACCTCCCCGCCAGTGAACGCCACAGTCGCCACTCTCGCCACCTCTCGCCCCCTCTCGCCACTGAAGCCCCTCACTCCCACTCTTCCCCCGCCGACGAGAAATGGCTGAGCGTTACCCAGGCGACGCCGCGGCGGCGAACGACTTCGGCCGACGCCATCTGCGCAAGGACGAGGCGCGCCTCCTCTACGAGGCCGACTATCTGGCGCCCCCGGACATGCGGGTGCCGGGCTCGTGGAGGCTGAGCGCTGCCGGTGTCCCGGTGCCCCCTGATGCTGAAGGCGCGCCGAGATAGCGCGCATCCATTCATTGCTGTGGGAGGCGCAGCTGAACGAGACGAGGTACGTTGCCAACAGCCACACGTTGTGGACGATGTACTTTGACCGCCGCCTGATACGTCCATTTTCCATCATGCTTTTATATCGATATTTATCGCATTATGGGTTTTTATTACACGTTATGTCACAATACTTATGCCTATTCTCTCTTATTTTACAAGGTTTACATGAAGAGGGAGAATGCCGCCAGCTGGAATTCTGGGCTGGAAAAGGAGCAAATATTAGAGACCCATTCTGCACAACTCCAGAAGTCCTGAAACTTCACGGAAGTTATTTTTGGAATTAATAAAAAATACTGAGCGAAGAAAGTACCAGAGGGGGGCCACCCACCATCCACAAGGGTGGGGGGCGCGCCCTACCCCCCTGGGTGCGCCCCCCTGCGTCGTGGGCCCCCTGGCAGGCCTCTGGTGCCCATCTTCTGCTATCTGAAGTCTTTTACCCTGAAAAAAATCATAGGCAAGCTTTCGGGAAGAAACTCTGCCGCCACGAGGCGGAACCTTGGCGGAGCCAATCTAGGGCTCTGGCAGAGCTGTTCTGCCGGGGAAACTTCCCTCCGGGAGGGGGAAATCATCGCCATCGTCATCACCAACGATCCTCTCTTCGGGAGGGGGTCAATCTCCATCAACATCTTGACCAGCACCATCTCCTCTAAAACCCTAGTTCATCTCTTGTATCCAATCTTTGTCCCAAAGCCTCAGATTGGTACTTGTGGGTTGCTAGTAGTGTTGATTACTCCTTGTAGTTGATGCTAGTTGGTTTATTTGGTGGAAGATCATATGTTCAGATCCTTTATGCATATTAATACGCCTCTGATTATGAACATGAATATGATTTGTGAGTAGTTATGTTTGTTCCTGAGGACATGGGAGAAGTCTTGCTATAAGTAGTCATGTGAATTTGGTATTCGTTCGATATTTTGATGGGATGTATGTTGTCTTTCCTATAGTGGTGTTATGTGAACGTCGACTACATGACACTTCACCATTGTTTGGGCCTAGAGGAAGACATTGGGAAGTAATAAGTAGATGATGGGTTGCTAGAGTGACAGAAGCTTAAACCCTAGTTTATGAGTTGCTTCGTAAGGGGCTGATTTGGATCCATATGTTTCATGCTATGGTTAGGTTTACCTTAATACTTCTCTTGTAGTTGCAGATGCTTGCAATAGGGGTTAATCATAAGTGGGATACTTGTCCAAGAAAGGGCAGTACCCAAGCACCGGTCCACCCACATACCAAATTATCAAAGTAACGAACGCGAATCATATGAGCGTGATGAAAACTAGCTTGACGATAATTCCCATGTGTCCTCAGGAGCGTTTTCCTTCATATAAGAGTTTGTCCAGGCTTGTCCTTTGCTACACAAAGGATTGGGCCATCTCGCTGCACCTTATTTACTTTCATTACTTGTTACCCTTACAAATTACCTTATCACAAAACTATCTGTTACCGATAATTTCAGTGCTTGCAGAGAATACTTTACTGAAAACCGCTTATCTGTGACGCCCCCGATTTGACCGTACACTAATCATGCACGCAAATGTGTACGATCAAGATCAGGGACTCACGGGAAGATATCACAACACGACTCTAAAATATAAATAAGTCATACAAGCATCATAATACAAGCCATGGGCCTCGAGGGCTCGAATACAAGTGCTCGATCACAGACGAGTCAGCGGAAGCAACAATATCTGAGTACAGACATAAGTTAAACAAGTTTGCCTTAAGAAGGCTAGCACAAACTGGGATACCGATCGAACGAGGCGCAGGCCTCCTGCCTGGGATCCTCCTAACTACTCCTGGTCGTCGTCAGCGGCCTGCACGTAGTAGTAGGCACCTCCAGTGTCGTAGGAGTCGTCGTCGACGGTGGCGTCTGGCTCCTGGACTCCAGCATCTGGTTGCGACAACCAGATAGAAAGGAAAAGGGGAAAAGAGGGAGAGGAGCAACCGTGAGTACTCATCCAAAGTACTCGCAAGCAAGGAGCTACACTACATATGCAAGAGTATATGTGTAAAGGGGCATATCAGTGGACTGAACTGCAGAATGCCAGAATAAAAGGGGGATAGCTAGTCCTGTCGAAGACTACGCTTCTGGCCATCTCCATCTTGCAGCATGTAGAAGAGAGTAGATTGAAGTCCTCCAAGTAGCATCGCATAGCATAATCCTACCCGGCGTTCCCCTCCTCGTCGCCCTGTTAGAGAGCGATCACCGGGTTGTATCTGGCACTTGGAAGGGTGTATTTTATTCAGTATCCGGTTCTAGTTGTCATAAGGTCGAGGTACGACTCCGGGTCGTCCTTTTACCGAGGGACACGGCTATTCGAATAGATAAACTTCCCTGCAGGGGTGCACCACATAACCCAACACGCTCGATCCCATTTGGCCGGACACACTTTTCTGGGTCATGCCCGGCCTCGTAAGATCAACGCGTCGCAGCCCCACCTAGGCTCAACAGAGAGGTCAGCACGCCGGTCTAACCCTATGCGCGCAGGGGTCTGGGCCCATCGCCCTATGCACACCTGCACGTTGCGTACATGGCCGGAAGCAGACCTAGCCCCCTTAATACAAGCGCAAGCTTACGGTCCAATGCGGCGCGCGCAACTCAGTCGCTGACGTCAAAAAGAGCTTCGGCTGATACCATGACGCCGGGATACCCATAACTACTCCCGCGTAGATGGTTAGTGCGTATAGACCAAATGGCCAGACTCAGATCAAATACCAAGAACTCGTTATGCGTGTTATGTCGAAGTAACCGCGGACGCCGTCCAGGGCCAGGCCCACCTCTCGCCTAGGTGGTCTCAACCTGCCCTGTCGCTCCGCCACAAAGATCCACTTGCGGGTACTCCTACGAGCCGACCCGACTTTAGTCATCACATGTGTCATGTATAAAGTATATAAGTATATACCCGTGATCACCTCCCAAAGTGATCACGGCCCAGAAGTATAGCATGGCAGACGGACAAGAGTGTAGGGCCACTGATGGAACTCTAGCATCCTATACTAAGCAGTAGGATAGCAGGTAAGGGTAACAACTGTAGCAACAATGACAGGCTATGCATCAGGATAGGATTAACGGAAAGCAGTAACATGCTACACTACTCTAATGCAAGCAGTATAGAGAAGAATAGGCGATATCTGGTGATCAAGGGGGGGGGGATTTGCCTGGTTGCTCTGGCAAGTAGGAGGGGTCATCAACTCCGTAGTCGAACTGGGCAGCAGCAGTGTCGGTCTCGTAGTCTACCGGAGAGAAGAGGGGGAAGAAATATTAAATACAATGCAAACATAAACATGATGATGCGTGACATGACAATGAGCAGTGCTAGGTGTGTCCTAACGCGACAGTAGGTGGTACCGGCGAAGGGGGGAACATCCGGGAAAGTATTCCCGCAGTTTCGCGTTCTCGGACAGACGGACCGGAGGGGGAAAGTTGCGAGTTCGATAGGTTAGGGAGGTGTGGTGGAGGAACGGGCTACGTATCCGGATTCGTCTCGTCGTTCTGAGCAACTTTCATGTACAAAGAATTTCCATCCGAGCTACGGTTTATTTTATATTAAATTTTAAAGATTTTAATAATTTCTGGAATTTAATTAATTATTTAATTTAATTTGAAAATGGATTTATGACATCAGCATGATGTCATGCTGACGTCAGCAGTCAACATTGACCGTTGACCTGGTCAACCTGACAGGTGGGTCCCACCTGTCAGGGACTGTTTAGCTAATTAAAAGTGGTTAATTAGGTTAACTAGTTATTTGGTTAATTAAGTTTAGTTAGTTTAACTTAACATGATTAATTAAGTTAATTATTTAGTTAATTAATTAATTAATTATTTTTATTATTAATTATTTATTTATTATATATATATTTTTTTAATCTTTTTTTAAACGTTCTGTGGGCGGCCCCACTGTCATAGGCCTATCTGGCCAGGGCGGGGGCCCCTGTGGTCAGTGACCCAGGGTGGGGCGGCAGCTGTGGCCGGCCAGCTACGGCTGTGCCGCGCGGACGCGGCCACTGGGCGAAGCCAGGGCACGGCGAGGCCGGAACGGGGCCGGAGCGGGCGCGTGGGCGCCGGCGCCCGACGCGGCTAGCAGGGGAGGGGGAAGGAGGGGGTCGGCGCGTGGCCTGTGGCCGGGCCGGAGCAGCGGCGTGGCGGGGCGCCGTCGCGGGCACAGGGGGGCGGCCGAACAAGGCCGCGGTGCGGGTGGCCACGGCAAGGCATGCGCGAGCGTGCGCGCGGCCGTGGGCGCGCACGAGGGGCGGCGAGCACAGCTACGGGGAGGACGACGTGCACGGTGACCTGCGGGAAAAGAGGAGGGGAGGTAGCGGTGCTCACGGCGGGGCACGGCCAAGAGCAGAAAGGGGGGCGACGGCATGGCCGACGCGGGGGTGCGCGTGCGTGCGGTCGGCCTCGATCAGAGGCAGGGAAGGAGGAGGACGGGGCCGTGGCCTCACCGAGATTTGTAGGGACGGGGCAGCGGGGCTCGTGGAGGGGGGTCGGGGACGACGGCGACGCATGAGAAGCAGTCCGGCGAGGTGGCATCGGCGACGGGGACGGGGAGCGACGGTGACGGAGAGGACCGCGGGGGCGGCGTCCGGCGATGGTTCGCAGGGGGGTCGATCGGCTCCGGGCTCGAGCGATCCGACGGGGAAAAAGGCGAGGAGGTGAGATCCGGCGGGGTCCAGTGGCATCGGAGGCGTCTTGGCGATGGCAGAGCGGTGGTGGCGACGGGCACCAGGGGCGACGGGGTCTGGCAAGCAATGGGGGCGCCGTTGCGTCCCGATCCAGGACGGGGAGGAGGTCGAGGACGGGTGATGGGGCGCGGCCGTCGGGGCGCCGCTCGGGGCAGCGGTCGCGTGCGCTGGGGGGTTTGATCCCCCCAGATCGGATCAGGTGAGGGGGAGTGACAGAGGGAGAGAGGGGATCGTGGGAGAGGAGTGGGGAGAGTGGGGTTCGGTTGGGCTAGGGTTTCCCCAGGGGGTTATGGAGAGGAGATGGGTTGGCCGGCTGGGTTAGTGGCTGGCCGGCTGGGCCGTTTGGCCCAGGTGGCCAGGGGGGTTCTCTCTCTCTCTCTCTTTTTATTTCCTTTCTGTTTTTTTTCTTTATCTATTTTCTTTTCTATTTTATTCTTTTAATTTCTGTTTTATAAAATATAAATATAACTCCTAAATTAATGTTGTAATTTATTCTACTGCCCCAAAAAGTTTGACACCTAATTAAAATAGTTTGCATTATTATTATTTTTAAAAGGCATTTAATTAATTGTCATAGCTGCTATTTTAATTACTTTAGAGCCTTTAAACATTTTATAAAAGTGTGGTTTCTCCACAATAATTACCTATGCATTATTTGGCAACACCCCAACATTTTAGTTTTAATATTTGAAAATCTTTACCGTTTGACTTTATTTTAAGTTTGAATTTCGAATCCTATTGAACTAACACGAGATTAACAACAGTAACCGTGGTGACGTGGCATCATTAACGTGGGATTACTGTAGCCTAATTATCCGGGCGTCACATTATCATTTTCTTCTGCTCCTCATTGGGTTCGGCACTCTTACTTATCGAAAGGACTACGATAGATCCCCTATACTTGTGGGTCATCAAGACTCTTTTCTGGCGCCGTTGCCGGGGAGTGAAGCGCCTTTGGTAGGTGGAATTTGGTAAGGAAAATTTTATATAGTGTGCTGAAATTTACTGTCACTTGTCACTATGGAACATAATCCTTTGAGGGCCTTGTTTGGGGTATCTTCACCCCGACCAGTAGAGCAAAGAGTTGCTCCTCAACCTAGTGAACCTACTGAAAATGTTTACTTTGAAATTCCTTCCGGTATGATAGAGAAACTGCTAGCTAATCCTTTCACAGGTGATGGAACATTACATCCCGATTTGCACCTAATCTATGTGGATGAAGTTTGTGGATTATTTAAGCTTGCATGTATGCCCGAGGATGTTATCAAGAAGAAGGTCTTCCCTTTATCTTTGAAGGGAAAGGCATTGACATGGTTTAGGCTATGTGATGATATGGGATCATGGAACTACAACCGATTGAAATTGGAATTTCATCAGAAGTTTTATCATATGCATCTTGTTCATCGTGATCGCAATTATATATATATTTTTTGGCCTCGCGAAGGAGAAAGCATCGCTCAAGCTTGGGGGAGGCTTAAGTCAATGTTATATTCATGCCCCAATCATGATCTCTCAAGATAAATTATTATTCAAAAATTTTATGCTCGGCTTTCTCTCAATGATCGCTCCATGCTCGATACTTCTTGTACTGGCTCTTTTATGATGAAGACTATTGAATTCAAATGGGATTTATTGGAAAGAATTAAATGCAACTCTAAAGATTGGGATCTTGACGAAGGTAAGGAGTTAGGTATAACACCTAAGTTTCATTGTGTTAAATCTTTTATGGATACCAATGTTTTCCGTGAATTTAGCACTAAATATGGACTTGACTCTGAGATAGTAGCTTCTTTTTGTGAATCCTTTGCTACTCATGTTGATCTCCCTAAGGATAAGTGGTTTAAATATAATCCTCCCATTGAAGTAAAAGTAGTTGCACCTATTAAAGTTGAAGAAAATACTATCACTTATAATGATCATGTCGTTCCTACTGCTTATATTGAGAAACCACCTTTCCCTGTTGGAATAAAGGATCATGCTAAAGCTTCAACTGTGGTCAACAAAAGTAATATTAGGACACCCAAACCCCCTGAGCAAATTAAAGTTGAACCTAGTATTGCTATGGTTAAAGATCTCTTGGCTGATAATATTGACGGGCATGTTATTTACTTCTGTAATGAAGCTGCTAGAATTGCTAGACCTGATACTAAAAATAAACATAGACCTGTTGTAGGCATGCCTGTTATTTCTGTTAAATAGGAGATCATTGCTATCATGGCTTATGTGATATGGGTGCTAGTGCAAGTGCAATACCTCATTCCTTATACAAAGAAATTATGCATGATATTGCACCTGCTGAGATAGAGGAAATTGATGTCACAATTAAGCTAGCTAATAGAGACACTATTTCACCAGTTGGGATTATTAGAGATGTTGAAGTCTTGTGTGGGAAAGTTAAATATCCTGTTGATTTCTTGTTCTTGGTTCCCCACAAGATAGCTTTTGCCCCATCATATTTGGTAGACCCTTCTTGAATACTGTTAATGCTAGGATAGACTGCGAAAAGGATGTTGTTACTATGGTTTGGGGGATATGTCTCATGAGTTTAACTTTGCTAAATTTCGTAGACAACCCCGTGATGAGGAATTGCCTAGTAAAGATGAAATTATTGGTCTTGCTTCTATTGCCATGCCTCCTAATGACCCTTTAGAACAATATTTGGTAGACCATGAAAATGATATGTTTATGAATGAAAGAAGGGAAATAGATGAAGTATTCTTTAACATGGACCTATTTTGAAACACAACCTGCCTGTCGAAATCGTAGGGGATCCTCCTCCACCCAAGGGTGATCCCGTGTTTGAGCTCAAACCATTACCTGATACTCTTAAATATGCTTATCTTGATGAAAAAGATATATCCTGTTATTATTAGTGCTAATCTTTCAGAGCGGGAAGAAAAGAAATTATTGATAACTCTGAAGAAGCACCATGCTGCTATTGGATATACTCTCGATGATCTTAAGGGCATTAGTCCCACTCTTTGCCAACCCAAAATTAAATTGGAGAAAGACGCTAAACCAGTTGTTGATCACCAATGACGCTTAAATCCTAAGATGAAAGAAGTGGTAAGGAAAGAAGTACTAAAGCTTCTGGAGGCAGGTATAATTTATCCCGTTGCTGATAGTCAGTGGGTAAGTCCTGTCCATTGTGTCCCTAAGAAGGGAGGTATTACTATTGTTCCTAATGATAAAGATGAATTGATCCCACAAAGAATTATTACAAGTTATAGAATGGTAATTGATTTCCGCGAATTAAATAAAGCTACTAAAAAGGATCATTACCCTTTACATTTTATTGATCAAATGCTAGAAAGATTATCCAAACATACGCATTTTTGCTTTCTAGATGGTTATTCTGGTTTCTCTCAAATACCTATGTCAAAAGAGGATCAAGAAAAGTCCACTTTTACTTGCCCTTTCGGTACCTTTGCTTATAGACGTGTGCCTTTTGGTTTATGTAACACACCTGCTACCTTTCAAAGATGCATGATGGCTATATTCTCTGATTTTTGTGAAAAGATTGTTGAGGTTTTCATGGATGATTTCTCCGTATATGGAACTTCTTTTGATGATTGCTTGAGCAACCTTGATCGAGTTTTGCAGAGATGTGAAGAAACTAACCTTGTCTTGAATTGGGAGAAGTGCCACTTTATGGTTAATGAAGGTATTGTCTTGGGGCATAAAATTTCTGAAAGAGGTATTGAAGTTGACAAAGCTAAAGTTGATGCTATTGAAAAGATGCCGTGTCCCAAGGACATTAAAGGTATAAGAAGTTTCCTTGGTCATGCCGGTTTTTATAGGAGGTTCATTAAGGACTTCTCTAAAATCTCCAGGCCTCTGACTAATCTCTTACAAAAAGATATTCCTTTTGTCTTTGATAATGATTGTGTAGAAGCATTTGAAACACTTAAGAAAGCTTTGATTTCTGCACCTATTGTTCAGCCACCTGATTGGAATTTACCCTTTGAAATTATGTGTGATGCTAGCGATTATGCTGTAGGTGCTGTTCTAGGACAAAGAGTTGATAAGAAATTAAATGTTATCCAATATGCTAGTAAAACTTTAGACAATGCCCAGAGAAATTATGCTACTACTGAAAAAGAATTTTTAGCAGTTATATTTGCTTGTGATAAGTTCAGACCTTATATTGTTGATTCTAAAGTAACTGTTCACACTGATCATGCTGCTATTAAATACCTTATGGAAAAGAAAGATGCTAAACCTAGACTTATCAGATGGGTTCTCTTGCTACAAGAATTTAATTTGCATATTATTGATAGAAAGGGAGCTGAGAACCCCGTTGCAGACAACTTGTCTAGGTTAGAGAATGTTCTTGATGACTCACTGAGGGAGTCCTGGACTAAGGGGTCCTTGCTAACTCTTGAGCACTGCATTGGTTTTCCCTTGAAGAGGGAAGGGTGATGTAGTAAAGTAGCGTAAGTATTTCCCTCAATTTTTTAGAACCAAGGTATCAATCCAGTAGGAGGCCACACGCAAGTCCCTCGTACCTACACAAACAAATAAGAACCTTGCAACCAACGCGATAAAGGGGTTGTCAATCCCTTCACGGCCACTTGCAAAACTGAGATCTGATAGAGATGATAAGATAATATTTTTGGTATTTTTATGATAGAGATTAAAAGTAAAGATTGCAAAATAAACGACGCCAGAAATAGCTTGTTGACGGGAGATTAATATGATGGAAAATAGACCCGGGGGCCATAGGTTTCACTAGTGGCTTCTCTCAAGATAGCATAAGTATTACGGTGGGTGAACAAATTACTGTCCAGGAATTGATAGAATTGAGCATAGTTATGAGAATATCTGGTATGATCATGTATATAGGCATCACGTCCGTGACAAGTAGACCGACTCCTGCCTGCATCTACTACTATTACTCCACACATCGACCGCTATCCAGCATGCATCTAGAGTATTAAGTTCATAAGAACAGAGTAACGCTTTAAGCAAGATGACATGATGTAGAGGGATAAACTCATGCAATATGATATAAACCCCATGTTTTTATCCTCGATGGCAACAATACAATACGTGTCGTTTCCCCTACTGTCACTGGGATCGAGCACCACAAGATTGAACCCAAAGCTAAGCACTTCTCCCATTGCAAGAAAGATCAATCTAGTAGGCCAAACCAAACTAATAATTCGAAGAGACTTGCAAAGATAACCAATCATACATAAAAGAATTCAGAGAAGATTCAAATATTGTTCATAGATAATCTTGATCATAAACCCACAATTCATCGGATCTCGACAAACACACCGCAAAAGAAGATTACATCGAATAGATCTCCAAGAGAATCGAGGAGAACTTTGTATTGAGATCCAAAGAGAGAGAAGAAGCCATCTAGCTAATAACTATGGACCCGAAGGTCTGAGGTAAAGTACTCACACATCATCGGAGAGGCTATCACTAAAAAAAAGACACATCTGTGACATTTTGGGCCGAACGAATTTTTTTTCTGTCATACTTATGACACTTCTATGACGATAATTGTGACAAAACCCGGTATCATCATAGATGTGGTGGGGTCCTACTTCTATGACAAAAAAACATGACAGAAAATGGGCTTTTCATCCTGGGCGGGTTAGAGACGCAGCTGCATGACATTCTTTGGGCCGTCCATGACGGAAAAAACCATGGTAGAAGCGAGGGCGAGGAAAATATCGGGGTGTTCCCGGTTACAGTGGGTGGTTGGGGCCGAGCGATGCACGTTTCTCTCTCGTACATGCACGCGCGTGGGTGCGAGGCATTGGGCTCTAACTGAGAAGCCGAGCGAGGCGTTGGGCTCTAACTGAACCCGAGCGATTGCACAGGCTCTGCGTTACTAAACCCAAGCGATCGATCAATGGCTGTTAACTGAACCTGATCGAGCGATTCCTTCGCTATTGCTGCTAACTGAAGCCGATCGATGCTACCTCTGGATGAACAGGGAGCGTTGCTCGGGGGGTTTGGATGAACAGTTCCCGGTGGGAGTGGATGAATAGGACCCCGTGGTGTTGCCTCTGGATGAACAGTGAGCATTGCTGGGGGTTTTGGATGAACAGTTCCCGGTGGGGGTGGATGAACAGGACCCCGTGGTGTTGCCTCTGGATGAACAGGACCCCGATCGATCGAGCCGGTTGGGGCTGGATGAACAGGACCCCGTGGAGGGCTGGATGAACAGGACCACCCCGTGGAGGGCAGGATGAACAGTAGACGGTGGAGGGCTGGATGACCAGTAGCCCGTGGAGGAGTGGTTGAATAGGAGCCCGTGGAGAGGGCTGGTTGAACAGTAGCCGGTGGAGTAGCGCGCGGTGGAGGCTTGATGAACAGGAGCCCGTGGATGAACAGTCGCAGGTGGAGGCTGGAGGAGGTCGACGGTGGATGAACAGTAGCTCGTGGAGGCTGGAGGGGGTCGATGGTGGAGATGAACAGTATCCTGTGGAGTCCCGTTTTGCGGTACGCCACACCCCTCCCGATCAACAGGACCCCTGTTTCGACCGTAGGAGGTCCGTTTCCTCCGTTTTGCGGTACGCCAGACCCCTCCCGATGAACAGGATCCCGTTTCGAATGTGGCCGGTCGAACACAAGGCCGTTTCCTCCGTTCTGCGGTACGCCAGGCCTCGTTTCCATCGGCTGTTTTGTCCAAGCCCTCCCGATGAACACGACGATGCATTCCGTTCCGACCCAGCCGGTTGGCTCCCCATGAACACGACGACGACTCTGTTTCTCCGTTCCGACCCAGCCATGTACACGAGCCCTGGCCGTACGTACGCGCGAGTAGGCGTTCGAGACCCCGCCCGTATGTACGTACGTGGCCGTATTTACTTTCTTGCACCCTGGCCGCTGTATGTACGTGTACATGCTACGTGCGCGCCTCTACATTGACCAGTATGTACGTACAAGTTCGCGACCAGAATGACAACGCTACGTACGCTTCGACCAGGTGGGTCCCGACTGTCAGGCACTTCCTTGCGTGCGAAGATGTAGCTGGTGGGCCCCAGCAGTCAGGGGGGCGAATCGTTTTTTTTGCCCGGACGCACTTCCTTGCGTGCGAAGATGTAGCTGGTGTGTCCCAGCAGTCAGGGGAAACGTTTTTTCGCGAAATACGGTGGCCCGTCCGGTGGGTCCCCGCTGTCAGGTGGAGGAATAATTATTTTGCGCGTAATAAGGAGGCACTTCCTTGCTGCGGCCGTGGACCCAGCTGTCAGCCTCTCCACGTACAGTACTCGTCCGATGGAAGTCGTTCCTGGACCACGTTGACCACGCCGCGCCGAGAGCACCAGGGCGGTGGATGACGGCGAGGCCTAGGAAGGGGACGACGTGGAGCCGGGGAAGACGCGGCAGTGGAAGCCTGCGCGGAGAGGAGTACGAGGGTTCACTGGTTCGGCTGCAGTGTGAGGCTGCCGTCGCCGCAGGGCCTGGCCAGCGGTGGGAATAGTAGGGGGCGGTGAGGCCTCCGCGGCAGCACACCGGCCACGGGAGGCAGGAGCATGCAGCACGACCGGCGCTGCTTTGGACGGCTGGAGCAAGAAGACCAGTGGTTGAAGAAGCACTACGGCCGTTGGATGGATGTCGTACGGTCACTGGAGCTAGAATCGTTCATATTGAATAAGTTGACAAAGCACTCCATCCTCGTCAACTTACTAGGCCCACAAGTCAGCCACCCATCAAGGTGGGTCCCAACTAGCAGGGGGAGTATTCATTTTTTTGTGCGTAATAAGGCGGCACTTCCGGTGGGTCCGAGCTGACAGCGGGGGAACGTTTTTTTCACGAAATACGATGGCCCGTCCGGTGGGTCCCAGCAGTCAGGGGGGAAACGTTTTTTCGCCAAATATGGTGGCCCGTCCGGTGGGTCCCTGCTGTCAGGTGGAGGAATAATTATTTTCCGTGTAATAAGGAGGCACTTCCTTGCGGCTGCCGTGGACCCAGCTGTCAGCCTCTCCATGTACAGTACTCTTCCGATGGAAGTCGTTCCTTGACCACGTTGAGCACGCCGCGCCGAGAGCACCAGGGCGGTGGACGACAGCGAGGCCTAGGAAGGGGACGACGCGGAGCTGGGGAAGACGCGACAGTGGATGCCCACGCGTAGAGGAGTATGAGGGTTCACTGGTTCGCTGCGGTGTGAGGCTGCCGTCGCCGCAGAATAACACGGGGTGTGGGTGAGTAGAGGGATGGCCTGGCCAGCGGTGGGAGTAGTAGGGGGCGGTGAGGCCTCCGCCGCATCGCAGCCGGCCACGGGAGCCAGGAGCACGAGGCACGACCGGCACTGGTTTGGGCGGCTGGAGCAAGAAGACCAGAGGTTGAAGAAGCACTACGGCCGTTGGATGGACATCGTATGGTCACTGGAGCTAGAATCGTGCATATTGACTAAGTTGAAAAAGCCCTCCGTCCCCGTCAACTTAGTAGGCCCACAAGTCAGCCTGCCATTATACTAAGTCCCACCTAGCAGGGGGAGTATTCATTTTTTTGTGCGTAATAAGGACGCACTTCCTTGCGTGCGAAGATATAGCTGGTGGGTCGGAGCTGTCAGCGGCGGTAACTTTTTTTCGCGAAATACAGAGGCCCTATCGGTGGGTCCCAGATGCCAGGTGGAGGAATCATTATTTTGCGCATAATAAGGAGGCATTTCCTTGTGTGCGGCCGTGGACCCAGCTGTCAGCCTCTCCACGTACAATCCACTTCAGATGCATGTCCGTCGTTGACCACGTTAACCAGGCCGCGCCGAGAGCACCAGGGCGGTGGACGACGGTGAGACCTAGGAAGTGAACGACACGGAGGCAGGGAAGACTCGGCAGTTGTTTCCCACGCGGAGGGGAGTACGACTTTACGAGGGTTTGCTGGTTCTTCTGTCGTCGCCGGAGAATAACAACAGGTGTGGGTGAGTAGAGGGATGGCTAGGCCGGCGATGGGAGTATGGTGGGGCGGTGAGGCCTGCGTGGCAGCACAGCCGGCCGCAGGGAGGAGGGAGCAGGCAGTCCCGCCGACGCTTGTTTGAGCGGCTGGAGCAGGAAGAGCAGAGATTGAAGAAGCACGACGGCCGTTGGATGGACATCCAACAGTCACTGCTTGTGCATCAACCTTTTTTTAGGAAAGCCTCAAATCTGTGGAAAACAGCATACAACCCATCTGCCATTATTTCTAATAATTTACAGCCCATTTGCTAATTCTTAAGGTTTTTTTGGAGCCCATATTCTTTTTGTTAGCATTACAGCCCATATTGTGGCCACAGTTAAAAAATTATACGAAATTTTGCATATTTCGGTGCGGTCCGAACTGTTTTTAATCCCGAAATTTCGAGTCACATTCAAACTGATTTTGAAAATAAATGTATATCAATATAAAATCCAACAAATTGTCCACGCATAAAAATTAATGCAATTTAAAATCTCGAAATGAAAAAAAGAAATTTGAAACTAATTGTCGGTTTGATGTGTTTTAAAAATGTACATCCCATTTCTCATTACTGGTAGGCCATTTTCTCGTCCAGCCGAATGAAGCTCTCCTCGTCTTGAAAGATTTGCAGCCCAACAGGCCTGATAAAGCGACTTACTTGGCAGATCACAAAAAAACTGGGCTAGCCATTTTCAGAAAGAAAAAAAACTACTGGGCTGGTCTGTGGTAAACATAAAAGAGAAGGCTGTCTAGATAGGCCAGAGTGCCCCGCACAGCCCAGTTGACACCCTGCTTCCGTATCAAAAACAAATTAGATAAATGCCACTACAATTATGGCGATTCATAAAAATGCCACTGCAATTTCCAAACTTTGAAAAATGCCACTACAATTTTTGCAAACTTTGAAAAACGCCACTGCAATTTGCAAACTTTGAAAAACGCCACTCCAGACTTCGAAAAATGCCACTGGAAATGGCATGAAATGGCATTATTCAAAGTTTGGAAATTGTAGTGGCATTTCTCAGAAGCACCAGATTTGGAGTGGCATTTAACAAATTAACCCAAAACAAAAATAACTGGGCGAGCTGCTGGGTCCCTGGTGTCAGCCGCTCGTTGTGCAATTCTCTCGTTTATTGACTACGTTGACAATGGCATTGGACCCAGATGTCAGAAATCCATTAGGAGGAGCCATTTTTTATTGGTTTGAAATAAGGAGGCACTTGCTTACGTACTGCCATGACCTTGGCGGGTCCATGCTGTCATCCTCTCCACATACAATCATCTTCTGATTGTGTACGCATCAACTTGGTAGGCCCACAAGTCAGCCTCTAAACCCGTGGAGGACAAATACAACCCATTTAAAAAAATAACAACCCATTCCATACGTTCAAACGGAAAGTTCAACATTCAGAGCAAAGTAACATGTCTGATCCACATATAGAGTACTGAACTGCCACGTTGACAACCATCAAAGCCAAGTTAACTATCTACTCCCACTAATACTCTAGTAGCGTACAAGTACTAACTTACTCTTAGCTAACTAGACGATGCCGGCCGCCATCTGCGGTACACGCTAAACGCCGGCACCGGCGTCCTCCGCCTCGCCTCGGACTTGCCAGAGGTGCGATAGGGCGCGTTGCTCGTGCGTGTTGGCCCTTTCCATGCCGGCATGGTCCACCGAAGCTTCGGCTTCTAAGCGGGAAACCCACTTGACGAGCTGGTAGTAAAAATCGGCGTCGCGAATGCGTGCGTGCCCGACAGCCTCCAGGGCTATTTGCAGGGCACCGTCCTCCACGTAGTCGGCCCAGTTGCGGGTGAGGGAGTCCTGGACTAAGGGGTCCTCGGGCGTCCGGCCTGTTATCCATGGGCCGGACTGATGGGCTGTGAAGACATGAAGGCCGAAGATTGTACCCGTGTCCGGATTGGACTCTCCTTGGCGTGGAAGGCAAGCTTGGCGACCATCTATGAAGATTCCTTCTTATGTAACCGACTCTATGTAAACCTAGATCCCTCCGGTGTCTATATAAACCGGAGGGCGTAGTCCGGATAAGATATACTCATTACCATAGTCATATAGGCTAGACTTCTAGGGTTTAGCCATTACGATCTCGTGGTAGATCAACTCTTGTAATACTCATATTCATCAAGATCAATCAAGCAGGAAGTAGGGTATTACCTCCATAGAGAGGGCCCGAACCTGGGTAAACATCGTGTCCCCCGTCTCCTGTAACCATCGATCCTAGACGCACAGTTCGGGACCCCCTACCCGAGATCCGCCGGTTTTGACACCGACATTGGTGATTTCATTGAGAGTTCCGTTGTGCTGTCGACGAAAGGTTCGATGACCCCTTCAATCGTCCATAGTGACGCTGTCCAAGAAGAAACCTTCCTCCCCGGACAGATTTTCATATTCGGCGGCTTCGTACTACGGGCCAACTCGCTTGGCCATCTGGCGCAGATTGATAGCTACGCCCCTGGCCACCAGGTCAGGTTTGGAAGCTCGAACTACGTTGTGGATATCCGTGGAGACTTGATCTTCAATGGATTTGAGACCGCGGCGGTCACTCCCCCTCGCTCCGATGAACATGGCTTAAATCTATCATCGGACCATATTCAGGAGATGGTTCCTGTAAATACCATGGCCTTAGATCCGGAGCAGATCACGCCATCCGAAACTGCAGAATCCGCGGCGTTGGAGCCGCACACGGACTCAGCACCTTGCAATATCAGCGTCAACGGAATTCCGGACTCATCTCCGGCTATAAGTTCCGAACCGCGCACGCCCACGGACACCGAGCTGGATCGATTATTGATTTTCGAATTCAGCACCGCAGACATCTTCCAGCACTCACCTTTGGGTGATGTGCTAAACTCTTTAAAGAATTTGTCCTTGGAGAAGGACTCACAACCAAACTATGTTCAGTTCGAGCTAGATGCTGATGATGGGGAATTTGTCTTCCCACCCGCCACCCACTTCATAGCCACTGTCGATGACTTAACCGACGTGCTTGATTATGGCTCTGAAGACATCGACGGTATGGACGACGATGCCGACAAGGAGCAAGGCCAAGACCCGCCATTCACTGGACATTGGATGGCCACCTCTTTGTACGATGTGTACATGGTTGACACACCTAAAAAAGCTAGCGACGATGACAAAGAAGATCCAGTTGCGAATAACCCTTCTGAGACACTGTCCAAGCGCCGGTCCCCTAAACGCCGTTCTAAGCCTCATCGCTCAAAAGATGGCAACACTGGCACCGGAGAAAATAGTACTCCGGGCGACACCGAAAACAATGAAGACCCTGTTGGAGCTGCATACGAACAGGAGGAACAAGACAACGGGCAAGTTAACCCTGATAAACAGGCCATGCCCAATGACCCAGATGACGATAGTTATTGTCCAGTCTCCGAGGATGAGAAGAGCCTCGGCAGCGAGGATTTCATCGTGCCTGAGGCACCCCTCGAGCAGGAGCGCTTCAAGCGCCAGCTAATAGCTACTGCAAGAAGTCTAAAGAAAAAGCAGCAGCAGCTCCAAGTCGATCAAGACCTACTCATTGATAGATGGACCGATGTCCTGGCAGCCAAAGAATACGGCCTCAAGCGCCCAGCCAAGAGTTACCCAAAGCGCAGACTGCTACCTCAGTTCGATGAGGAAGCACCAGATCCCATACCTCCCTCGCGTAATGCGGAACGACCACCACGTGGTCGGGATAGTGCGGTGGACCGACCACCCCGCGGTCGGGATAAAACGGCAATTCAGGCCGAACAACAGCCCACCCCACCGCCTCGTAAAAACAGGGACAGAACAACTCGGGACCATACATAAGACCTTCGGCAGGATCTAGACAGTAGAGAAGGACACACCAGATCAATCTACGGATCACGAGGACGCTTCCCGACTCGGGATGACGGCTACCTATTCGGACATGACAAACCTAGTCACGCCCGGGCCGATAACCGTAGACGGACTTCATCGGAGGTGCGCCGTGACGCGGACAGATATAGAGGCACTGCACACCCTCTCTGCTTCACAGATGAAGTACTGGATCATGAATTCCCCGAGGGGTTCAAGCCCGTCAATATTGAATCATACGACGGAACAACCGATCCCGCAGTGTGGATCGAAGATTTTATTCTCCACATCCATATGGCCCGAGGAGACGATCTCCACGCCATCAAATACCTCCCACTAAAATTAAAAGGGCCAGCTAGACATTGGCTAAATAGCCTGCCTGAAAATTCTATCGGCAGATGGGAGGACTTGGAAGAAGCTTTTCTTGACAACTTCCAAGGTACTTATGTCCGGCCACCAGATGCCGATGACTTAAGTAATATAGTCCAACAACCCGGAGAATCAGCCAGAAAATTCTGGACTAGGTTCCTAACCAAAAAGAACCAGATCGTTGACTGTCCGGATGCCGAAGCCCTAGCAGCCTTCAAACACAGCATCCGTGACGAATGGCTCGCCCGCCACCTCGGCCAAGAAAAGCCGAAATCCATGGCATCCCTCACATCACACATGATCCGCTTTTGCGCGGGTGAGGACAACTGGCTGGCTCGTAGCAAAAACACAGCCAGCGAGGCAGGCCCCTCCGAGGCCAAGAACAGCACCGGCAAGCTCCGGGGCAATAGGCACAAACGCCGAAGCAATGGCGATAACGCCGATGACACCACAGTTAACGCCGGATTCAGCGGCTCCAAGTCCGGCCAACGGAAGAAGCCCTACAAAAGGAACAGTGAGGGACCATCCAGCCTGGACCGCATACTCGATCGTCCGTGCCAGATACATGGCACCCCAGACAAACAAGCCAATCATACCAACAGAGATTGTTGGGTTTTCAAACAAGCTGGCAAGTTAAATGCCAAGAACAAAGAAAAGGGATCACAAAGTGAGGACGAGGACGAAGAGCCCCGGCAGCCGAACACTAGGGGGCAGAAGAAATTTCCCCCTCAAGTCAAAACGGTGAACATGATATACGCTACACACATCCCCAAAAGGGAGCGCAAGCGAGCACTCAGGGACGTCTACGCGGTAGAGCCAGTAGCCCCAAAATTCAATCCGTGGTCGTCATTCCCGATCACCTTCGATCGTCGAGATCACCCAACTAGTATCCGCCATGGCGGTTCGGCCGCACTGGTCCTCGACCCAATAATCGACGGTTTTCACCTAACATGAGTCCTATTGGACGGTGGTAGCAGCCTCAACCTGCTCTATCAGGATACAGTGCGGAAGATGGGCATTAATCCCTCACGAATCAAACCCACAAAGACTACCTTTAAAGGAGTCATACCAGGTGTAGAGGCCCGTTGTACGGGCTCAATCACGCTGGAGGTGGTCTTCGGTTCTCCGGATAACTTCCGAAGCGAAGAGTTAATCTTCGATATCGTCCCTTTCCGCAGCGGCTACCACGCACTACTCGGATGAACCGCGTTTGCTAGATTCAACGCAGTACCACACTATGCTTATCTCAAGCTCAAGATGCCCGGTCCACACGGCATCATAACAGTCAATGGCAACACTGAACGCTCCCTCCGAACAGAGGAGCACACAGCCGCCCTAGCAGCAGAGGTACAGAGCGGCCTTCTCAAGCAGAATCGTAATCCGGCTGCCGAGCCCCTGGACATTACTAAGAGAGTCCGGACCACACTGCAACAGGACGGTTCGGCTCGTCGAGAGATCGACTAGCAATTCGGCCTCCATCCCGGTCCTGATGAGGTAGCCGCATCCGCACCATGCGTACATAATTACGCACTCAAAATCCCATGGGCATCGACGGAGGCACAACTAGCTTGTAGTTCGGCTACACCGACCCCGGACTCATTGGTATCTTTACTATCTCCTTTTCTTCCTTCTTTCAGGTATCTTTTACACATGCCTCCTCCGATGGCCTGATTACGGGCCCTGTCAAAGGACAAGTACACCAGATTGACACAGAGCACAGGCATACAGGGGAAGCCCTAGAGGACAATCCAACGACTACTCTACCTGTTTTTCAATACCCAAATGCAGCTCTCCTCTGGTTTTGGCATGTTAAATAGCCGGTTGCTTATCGCATTATTTGTATAAATGCGCTTTGACGCATTAACCCAACTATAATGGAAACAATTTATGGCCCAAGTCAAGGGGCCCCAAATACTACCTCTGCTCTCTTTCTGTTTCCCGTTGCTATTAATTACTTATATCCTCGCAGCCGTGCACTTTGGTACGTTTCATATTCGCCAGGGGCTCCCTATCGCCCCATAATGCGGCCGCAAAGTCCGAACACTTCTTATAGATAAGTTTGGCACCCCGAATTCAACATTATATGCATTGGCTCCTGTGCTTGCTACCCTACGTTCCACTACATCGGCTAGGGTAGTAAAGGGAGAGCTACTGCGATTGTGCCCTGGTTTAAACCGGACGAGCACCTTAGTAGAGAAAGCCGAAAACTGACTATCATGATGCAGCGAGAGCCGGTCAGCTGTTCGGAGGTCACAAATCGTTGGAGATTTTTTCCGCATTTCGCGAAGGATCGGTACTTCCCGATCAGACGTTGACAGCACTCTGGTTCGTACACCAGGGGCTACGCCTATGTTTTATTGTAAAACTCCTATGGCTAAGTGAGGGCGTTCAAGCCGCATAGTCTGATTGCCTGGTTCGTTGCGCTAAACAACTCCTTCAAGGACCATATAATTGGATCAAGATTGTTTAGATTCCATCCCGAACACCTCCGTACTACCTACGTGAGGGCAGAAGACGACGACTGGCCAACTCTCAGATTCCATACAACATGGCCGCACAGGAGGAAACAATCAGAACATAACAAACATTATATTACAAACCGGATTTGTTTTCATCATACAAGGCAAAGACAAAAAACGAATGTATTCATTCTGCCCGCACTGCGCTGCTACAAGTCGAGATCCCTCCAGGACATCCGCGAAATATCGCTCGGGTGTGCGGTGCTCCTTGCCCTCCGGCGGCCCCCTGGCCACCACGACGGCGTCCATCTTCGCCCACCACATCTTGCAATGAGCGAAGGCCATGCAGGCACCTTCGATGCAGACTGATCGTTTGACGACGTCTAGCCGCGGACATGCCTCCATCACCCGCTTCACGAGGCCAAAATAGCTGCTAGGTATATCTTCAGCTGGCCACAGCCGGATTATTAAATCCTTCATGGCCAGTTCGGCCACCCTGTGCAGCTCGACCAATTGTTTCAGTTGATCGGCGAAGGGCACCGGATGTTCTGGCACAACATACTGCAACCAGAATAGCTTCTCTATGGAATCACCTTCTCTGGCTCGGAAGAGCTCCGCGGCATCGGACACACCGCGTGGCAGATCCGGAAAAGCCCCTGGGAAACTCCGAATCCGGGTTAGTAAAAGGTACTTCCTCTCCGCATACTTGCTTTGCATGTTAAAAGCCTTACCCGCTGCAACCTTCTTGGCCTCCTGCATCTCCTGGAGAGTATCCCGGGCCTCATTCCGTGCAGTCTCCGCGCTCTGGTGAGCCTTGGTAAGTTCGGTCTCTCGAACCGACGCCTCGCGCTCAAAGGCTTCACACTTCTTCACCGCGTCTTGGAGCTCCTGCTGGACCTCGCCGACCTAGGCCTTGAGCTTCTTACGGGCGGCTTGCTGCTGGAAAGCCTTCCCCTCGGCTTCGGCCAGGGCATTCTTTAGGGCCTCGACCTCGGTCGCCGCCCCTGCACATATTACGCCACTTCGGTCAATATTTACCGCTTATTCTTTCCGAATACATAGCAAGTCGTCACTCACCTTGCTTCTCCTGGAGCTGAATCTTCACCTCACCGAGCTCGTTCTCGGCCCGCTCCAACCTCTGCTTCAGTTTAGAGACTTCGGCAGCATTCGAGGTCGCGGCCAACAGCGACGCCTGCTTATTTATAAATATCAAATTAGTCTCCTACAAAGGGTTGATCCTCTGTCCGGTCCTTCTTTCCGAATACCGGACAGTGTCTCAGGGGCTACTGTCAGCATGAGGTGTTCTCTTTCTGCGTGACTTACCTCGAAACCTGTCAACAGATTGCTGCAGGCCTCGTTTAGCCCGTTCTTGATGGAATGAACCTTCTCGATCACCGTACCCATAAGGATACGGTGCTCATCCACAATGGAGGCACCTCGTAGTGCCTCCATCAGGTTATCCGGCGCCCCTGGTTGGACAGGGGCCATCGGTGGAATTGGCGCACCCCCTCCTTCGAAGGAAGGCGCGCGCCAGATTCCGGGGCCGTATCGGTCCCCGGAATCGTATTCAGCCGAGGGCCGAACTGAATACGTCCCTCTGTGCCCGTCTCCATGGGGATCTGCTCCCCCATGTGTCCAGCAGCGGAGGTCTCGCCTTGCGGCGCCTCCTGGACAGCGTCCTGAGCCCCTCCCCGGCTCGGAGCGGTCCTCCGGGACAACACTTCGGTGTCGTCCTTGGCCTCAGGGGAATAAGCGGGCGGCGGCGACATACTGGCCATTTCCGCCGGATCCAACGAACCTCCAGATGAGGATCGCTGGATGCTGCCACGGGCCGGACTGCAATGGCACAATTAACCACGTCAAAACAATAAAAAGGAGGGTCCGGGTATACTTATGTACAAGAGTCATAGTACTTACGATGCGGCCCGAGGCTTAGTGCGGAGGCGTCGCTCCGGACTGCTGTCAACGTCCCATGCGGTGTTGACCACAGGGGCGCCCTTCCCCTTCTTGGGCGTTCCTGCCTCCAGATTCGTGGAGGCCCCCCTCTTCTTCTCCTTAGGGGGAGGGTTCTTCTCCACCTCCTCCTCCTCTTCCTCGTCGTCGTCCTCAGGGACGGAGGAATGGGCTTCCTCGTCTTCGGACGTCAAGTCCGAAGTGCCCTTGCGACGGGGGCCACTTTTGCCCCCCTTGGCCTTCTTCTTGGCCTTCTTCTCCAGCGCCTTATATGGCGTCGGCACCAGCATCTTCGCCAGACGACCAGTTCTTCAGGCAGCAGAGCCGGACACTGGATCCGGTTCGCCCTCTCCATCCAATCCTGAAAAAGCAATGATAAACTCAGACATCATCCTCGAAACAATTAAGTTGGGGATACGTCAAAAATAACATACCTTGCTGGCGAGGTGTTTACAATCGTGACCATGGTCTGAATCCGTGGCCGGCGGTTTCTCATTTCCCTTAAAGAGCAACTTCCAGGCACCTTCGTGAGTGGTTTCGAAGAGCATCTCTAGGGTTTGGTGCTTCTTCGGATTAAACTCCCATAGAGGGCGACTTCTGCGCTGGCACGGGAGGATCCGGCGAACTAGCATCACCTGGATTACATCGACAAGCTTGACATTCTTGGCTATCATACTCTGAACGCGCGTCTGCAGCGCTATCAGCTCATCGGGCGAACACCAGTTCGGACTCTTCTCGACCCAGGAGGTGAATCGCATGGGAGCACCGGAGCGGAATTCGGCAACTTCGGCCCAGGTGGTGCCGCGGGGTTCTGTGATGTAGAACCATTGTTTATGCCACTCCTTTACTGTCTCCACGAAAGTGCCTTTCGGCCAGGAGACGTTGGACAGCTTACTCACGATGGCTCCCCCACCTCCGCGTGCTGGCCATCCAACACCTTCGGCTTCACGTTGAAGACCTTGAGCCATAGCCCGAAGTGGGGTTGGATGCGGAGGAAGGCCTCACACACGACGATGAATGCCGAGATGTTGAGGAAGGAGTTCGGGGACATATCGTGGAAATCTATCCCGTAATAATACATCAGCCCGCGGACGAAAGGGTGGAGTGGGAACCCTAGTCCGCGGAAGAAATGAGGAATGAAAACCACCCTCTCGTTGGGCTTCGGCGTGGGGACGACTTGTCCATCAGCCGACAGACGATGGGCGATTTCCTTCGCCAAGTATCCGGCCGCCCGAAGCTCAGTAATGTCCTCCTCCTTGACGGAGGAGACCATCCACTTGCCCTGACCTCCGGATCCGGACATGGTTGGGTGCTAGCTCGAGTGGAAAGGAGATAAGAACTTGGGCGCTGGCGCTCGAGATTGGGAGGGCGGAGATAGAGAGAAGGCGTGGGAGAGGAAGAGGGAATCCTTATCCCCTTATAAAGGCAGTGAATATTGAACGCCTCCCCACTCGCCTTAGAATTCGCCTATTCCCAAGGGCTGTATAAACGGCACGGTTGGGTTACCCATGCCCGCATTGATGAAAATCCCGTGATAAGGGAACACGATCTCTGCTTTGACAAGACGTGCCAATGGCAACTGCGTCTCGGGACGTGGGGCGGCAGACACAGAAACGGTTCAGAATTATGACTGGTCGGACGTGATGTCATGCCGCAAAGAATTTGTCAGCAGATTGGATTCGTGTAAAACTATATTTTCTCTGTGGTTGTGTATGGAGTATGTGACAGGTCCGGATACTATCACTGCGTCCGAAGACTATCTTGGAGTTAGGAAAGAAGGGAACCCGCCTTGCAATGCCGAAGACAATCTGCGCGCCGGACTCCTCGTCATTGAAGCCAGGTTCAGGGGCTACTGAGGGAGTCCTGGACTAAGGGGTCCTCGGGCGTCTGGCCTGTTATCCATGGGCTGGACTGATGGGCTGTGAAGACATGAAGGCCGAAGACTGTACCCGTGTCCGGATTGGACTCTCGTTGGCGTGGAAGGCAAGCTTGGCGACCAGCTATGAAGATTCCTTCTTATGTAACAGACTCTATGTAACCCTAGATCCCTCCGGTGTCTATATAAACCGGAGGGTGTAGTCCGGATAAGATATACTCATTACCATAGTCATATAGGCTAGACTTCTAGGGTTTAGCCATTACGATCTCGTGGTAGATCAACTCTTCTAATACTCATATTCATCAAGATCAATCAAGCAGGAAGTAGGGTATTACCTCCATAGAGAGGGCCCGAACCTGGGTAAACATCGTGTCCCCCGTCTCCTGTAACCATCGATCCTAGACGCACAGTTCGGGACCCCCTACCCGAGATCCGCCGGTTTTGACACCGACAGCGGGCGCTCTGCTCGCGACTCAGAGCGTCGGTGCACTGCTGCTCCATGTCCCGCTGGCGGCGCAAATCGGCGATACGCTGCTCCTCCGCCAAGCGGTCATGCTCCAACAACTCCTGCTCCTCCGCCAGGCGGTCGCGCTCCAACAAGTCCTCGATCTCCGCATTGCCATCTAAAGACCGATACAATGCCTCCTCCCTCCGTCTGCCTTCCGGTGAAAACCGAACACTAGTTCCGGCGGTGACTGCCTCCGGCCTCGCCTATCGCGGATGGGTGATAACCCACAAATATAGGGGATCGCAACAGTTTTCGAGGGTAGAGTATTCAACCCAAATTTATTGATTCGACACAAGGGGAACCAAAGAATATTCTCAAGTATTAGCAGTTGAGTTGTCAATTCAACCACACCTGGATAACTTAGTATCTGCAGCAAAGTATTTAGTAGCAAAGTAATATGGAAGTAACGGTAACGGTAGCAAAAGTAATATTTTTGGGTTTTGTAGTGATTGTAACAGTAGCAACGGAAAAGTAAATAAGCGAAGAACAATATGTGAAAAGCTCCTAGGCATTGGATCGGTGATGGAGAATTATGCCGGATGCGGTTCATCATGCAGCAGTCATAATATAGGGTGACACAGAACTAGCTCCAATTCATCAATGTAATGTAGGCATGTATTCCGAATATAGTCATACGTGCTTATGGAAAAGAACTTGCATGACATCTTTTGTCCTACCCTCCAATGGCAGCGGGGTACTAATGGAAACTAAGGGATATTAAGGCCTCCTTTTAATAGAGTACCAGACCAAAGCATTAACACATAGTGAATACATGAACTCCTCAAAGTAAGGTCATCACTGGGAGTGGTCCCGATTATTGTCACTTCGGGGTTGCCGGGTCATAACACATAGTAGGTGACTATATACTTGCAAGATAGGATCAAGAACTCACATATATTCATGAAAACATAATAGGTTCAGATCTGAAATCATGGCACTCGGGCCCTAGTGACAAGCATTAAGCATAGCAAAGCAACATCAATCTCAGAACATAGTGGATACTAGGGATCAAACCCTAACAAAACTAACTCAATTACATGATAAATCTCATCCAACCCATCACCGTCCAGCAAGCCTACGATGGAATTACTCACGCACGGCGGTGAGCATCATGAAATTGGTGATGGAGGATGGTTGATGATGATGATGGCGACGGATTCCCCTCTCCGAAGCCCCGAACGGACTCCAGATCATCCCTCCCGAGAGGTTTTAGGGCTTGGCGGCGGCTCCGTATCGTAAAACGCGATGAATCCTTCTCTCTGATTTTTTTTCTCCCCGAACACGAATATATGGAGTTGAGGTCGGTGGAGCGTCAGGGGGCCCACGAGGCAGGGGGCGCGCCCAGGGGGGCAGGCACGCCCCCCACCCTCGTGGACAGGTGGAGGCCCCCCTGACGTGGATTCTTCTTCCAGTATTTTTAATATTTTCCAAAAATATGTTCCGTGGAGTTTCAGGTCATTCCGAGAACTTTTGTTTCTGCACATAAATAACACCATGGAAAGTCTGCTGAAAACAGCGTCAGTCCGCGTTAGTTCCATTCAAATCATGCAAGCTAGAGTCCAAAACAAGGGCAAAAGTGTTTGGAAAAGTAGATACGACGGAGACGTATCAACTCCCCCAAGCTTAAACCTTTGCTTGTCCTCAAGCAATTCAGTTGATAAACTGAAAGTGATTAAGAAAAACTTTTACAAACTCTGTTTGCTCTTGTTGTTGTAAATATGTAAAGCCAGCATTCAAGTTTTCAGTAAAGATTATGACTAACCATATTCACAATAACTCTTAGGTCTCATGTTTACTCATATCAATGGCATAATCAACTAGCGAGCAATAATAATAAACCTCGGATGACAACACTTTCTCAAAACAATCATGATATGATATAACAAGATGGTATCTCGCTAGCCCTTTCTGAGACCGCAAAACATAAATGCAGAGCACCTTTAAAGATCAAGGACTAACTAGACATTGTAATTCATGGTATAAGAGATCCAGTCATAGTCATACCCAATATAAATTAATAGTAATGAATGCAAATGACAGCAGTGCTCTCCAGCTGGTGCTTTTTAATGAGAGGGTGATGACTCGACATAAAAGTAAATAGATAGGCCCTTCGCAGAGGGAAGCAGGGATTTGTAGAGGTGCCAGAGCTCGGTTTTGAAATAGAGATAAATAATATTTTGAGTGAGATACTTTCATTGTCAACATAACAACCAAGAGATGGCGATATCTTCCATGCTACACACATTATAGGCGGTTCCCAAACAGAATGGTAAAGTTTATACTCCCCCTCCACCAACAAGCATCAATGCATGGCTTGCTCGAAACAACGAGTGCCTCCAACTAGCAACGGTCCCAGGGGGAGTTTTGTTTGCAATTATTTTGATTTAGTTTGCATAAAGCATGGGACTGGGCATCCCGGTGACCAGCCATTTTCTCGTGAGTGAGGAGCGGAGTCCACTCCTCTTGAGAATAACTCACCTAGCATGGAAGATACAGACAACCCTAGTTGATACATGAGCTATTCGAGCATACAAAACTGAATTTTATTTGAAGGTTTAGAGTTTGGCACATACAAATTTACTTGGAACGGCAGGTAGATACCGCATATAGGAAGGCATGGTGGACTCATATGGCATAACTTTGGGGTTTAAAGGATTGGATGCACAAGCAGTATTCCCGCTTAGTACAAGTGAAGGCTAGCAAAAGACTGGGAAGCGACCAACTAGAGAGCGACAACAGTCATGAACATGCATCAAAATTAATAAACATTGAGTGCAAGCATGAGTAGGATATAATCTACCATGAACATAAATATCGTGAAGGCTATGTTGATTTTGTTTCAACTACATGTGTGAACATGTGCCAAGTCAAGTCACTTAAATCATTCAAAGGAGGATACCACCCCACTATACCACATCACAACCATTTTAATAGCATGTTGGCACGCAAGGTAAACCATTATAACTCATAGCTAATCAAGCATGGCACGAGCAACTATAATCTCTAATTGTCATTGTAAACATGTTTATTCATAATAGGCTGAATCAGGAACGATGAACTAATCATATTTACAAAAACAAGAGAGGTCGAGTTCATACTAGCTTCTCCCATCTCAGTCAGTCCATCATATATCGTCATAATTGCCTTTCACTTGCACGACCGAACGATGTGAATAATAATAAGAGTGCACGTGCATTGGACTAAGCTGGAATCTGCGAGCATTCAATAAACAGGAGAAGACAAGGCAATATGGGCTCTTGGTTAAATCAACAATAATGCATATAAGAGCCACTTCAACAATTTAATCATGGTCTTCTCCTATCGACCCCCAAAGAAAAGAAAAGAAATAAAACTATTTACACGGGAAAGCTCCCAACAAGCAAAAGAAGAACATGAAATCTTTTTGGGTTTTCTTTTAATTACTACTATAGCAAGAAAAGTAAACTAACTAAAGCTACAACTAATTTTTTTGTTTTTCTTAAGGTTTAACAAACACACAAGAAGAAAGCAAGAAAAATAAAATAAACTAGCATGGATATTACAGTGAAAAAGTATGAGCACCGACATCTAGCAATGAGTGTGTGAACATAAATATAATGTCGGTGGGAAATACGTACTCCCCCAAGCTTAGGCTTTTGGCCTAAGTTGGTCTATTGCCACGGCTGGCCTGGCGGATATCCATAGTTGTAACCGGGGTCGTACTAAGATGAAGAAGACTCTGATTGCCACTGGTTGGCAATCATCTCCGGATCCACTGGTAATTAGACTGTCGTGGAGGTTCAAATTGTGGTTCCGGCTCCGTGGCTGATGTAGGGTTCCAATAGGCGTGAATGGCCGCGAGCGGAACGAGATAAGGACCTGCAGATAAATCAAACAAGGAAGGAGCAGGCAAGGTAATAGTCTCAGGGTGATGTTTATCAAAGAACAATTTGTATTTAAGCGCCCCTTCCCTATTCTTAACAATAAAGTCATGCGCTACCATACTCTTATAATCTAAATAAGCAGTGGGCAGCAATTTTTCTTCTTTTTCATAGTGCCTAATAGGTATGTTATAGTGTGCAGCAAGGCGTGAAGCGTAAATACCTCCAAAGATGGGGCCCTTTGTACGGTTCAAACATAACCATTTAGCAATAATACCGCCCATACTAACAGAGTTATCGCAGAATAAACCATGGAACAAAATGATAATATCAGGAACACTAAGGTTTCCACAGTTTCCGCGACCAATTAAGCAACGACTAGCAAATATTGCAAAGTAGCGTAAAACAGGAAAATGTATGCTAGTGATTCTTGCATCGGAAACCTTCCTAGTTTCCCCTACAGTAATAGTATCAATGAACCCGTCCACATCCTTACAATGTGGTTCCTTTAAACTACCCTCGAAAGGTATTTTGCAAACCTTGCAAAATTCATCTAGTGACATCTTCTTAACCACATCATATAAATGAAACTCTACTGAAGGAAGTGATTCCTTAGGATAATAGTAGAAGTTTTGCACAAAAGTATTGGTGAGTAAGAGATACTATTCACGTTGGTCGCGGAGGAAGTCGGTGAGGCCTGCATTCTAAGCTAATTCATAAAAATCATCATAAATCCCGGCTGCTCTCAAGAAATCATCGGAAGGCCATTCACACGGCTGAACCTTCGCGGTGCGAGGCATATTATATTTGGGCCTCTCTGCTTCCTCCTTTGCTTTTCCTTCGAGCTTCGGCTCGATGAGCCCCTCAAAAATCTCTTCATTATTTTCTGAAAAAAATCTGAAATTTTTAGTAACTTCAAATAAAAGTGAACAAAGCTCAATAAAATTGATAGCAACTACTCCTACAAGTGTCTAGAGCCTATATCATGCATTAGAACTACTTGGAACCATATAAATTTGACATGCAAGCTCAAGAACATGGTCACCTAGGGAGCACAAATTTGCAATGAATAAAGCACTAGAACAAAAACTAATTGGACCAATGGAGGAGTCACATACCAAGGAACAATCCCCCCAAGCAGTTTTGTGAGAGGTGCTTTGAGCAAGGAGATCGAAAATCGCAACAAAATGAGCTAGAACTCATGCTTGAGCTGGATGGTGAATTTTTTGGGAGGAAGAAGTGTGTGGGTGCAGGAATAATTGGAGGGGAGCCACCATGGGCCCACGAGGCAGGGGGCGCGCCCTGGACCCTCGTGGCCAGGTGCTTGCTCCCCTGCTGTGTTCTCAGTGCCAGATATTCTCAAATATTCCAGAAAAAATCATATTAAATTGGCAGGGCATTTGGAGAACTTTTGTTTTTGGGGTATTTTTATATTGCACAGATAATTCAGAAAACAGACAGAAAAGTACTATTTTTGCTTTATTTCAACTAAATAACAGAAAGTAGAAAGAGAGTACAGAAGGTTGTGCCTTCTAGTTTCATCCATCTCATGCTCATCAAAAGGAATCCACTAACAAGGTTGATCAAGTCTTGTTAACAAACTCATTCCGAATAACATGGAACTGGAGAAATTTCAAATAACACTATGTTACCTCAACGGGGATATGCATGTCCCCAATAATAAGAATATCATATCTCTTTTTGAAAGTAGGAAGAGGAAATTCAAAACCTCCAAATATAATCGATGGAATTTTTCCAATAGAGTTGATACTATGAACTTGAGGTTGTTTCCTCGGAAAGTGTACCGTATGCTCATTACCATTAACATGAAAAGTGACATTGCCTTTGTTGCAATCAATAACAGCCCCTGCAGTATTCAAAAAGGGTCTTCCAAGAATAATAGACATACTATCATCCTCGGGAATATCAAGAATAACAAAGTCTGTTAAAATAGTAACGTTTGCAACTACAACAGACACATCCTCACAAATACCGACAGGTATAGCAGTTGATTTATCAGCCATTTGCAAAGATATTTCATTAGGTGTCAACTTATTCTAGTCAAGTCTATGATATAAAGAGAGAGGCATAACACTAACACCGGCTCCAAGATCACATAAAGCAGTTTTAACATAGTTTCTTTTAATGGAGCATGGTATAGTAGGTACTCCTGGATCTCCAAGTTTCTTTGGTATTCCACCCTTAAAAGTATAATTAGCAAGCATGGTGGAAATTTCAGCTTTCGGTATCTTTCTTTTATTAGTAACAATTTCTTTCATATACTTAGCATAAGGATTCATTTTAAGCATATCAGTTAATCGCATACGCAAAAAGATAGGTCTAATCATTTCACCAAAGCGCTCAAAATCCTCATCATCCTTTTTCTTGGATGGTTTGGGAGGAAAAGGCATGGGTTTCTGAACCCAAGGTTCTCTTTCCTTACCGTGCTTCCTAGCAATAAAGTCTCTCTTATCATAACGTTGATTCTTTGATTGTGGGTTATCAAGATCAACAACAGGTTCAATCTCTACATCATTATCATTACTAGGTTGAGCATCAACATGAACATCATCATTAACATTATCACTAGGTTCATGTTCATTACCAGATTGTGTTTCAGCATCAGAAATTGAAATATCATTTGGTTTCTCAGGTGGTTCAGCAATAGGTTCACTTGACGCATGCAAAGTCCTATCATTTTTCTTTTTCTTCTTTTTAGAAGAACAAGGTGTATCAACATTATTTCTCTAAGAATCTTGCTCAATTCTCTTAGGGTGGCCTTCAGGATACAAAGGTTCCTAAGTCATTTTACCAGTTCTAGTAGCCACTCTAACAGCATAGTCATTATTCTTACTATTTAATTCATTGAGCAAATCCTTCTGAGCTTTAAGTACTTGTTCTACTTGAGTGGTAACCATAGAAGCATGTTTGCTAATGAGTTTAAGTTCACCTTTAACTCTAGACATATAATCACCCAAGTGTTCAATCATATTAGCATTTTATTTTAATTGTCTACCAAAATAAGCATTAAAATCTTCTTGCTTAACCATAAAGTTATCAAACTCATCCAAACATTGGCTAGCAAACTTAGTAGGAGGGATTTCAGCTTTATCATATCTATAGAGAGAATTTACCTTTACTACTTGTGTCGGGTTATCAAGACCATGAGTTTCTTCAATAGGTAATGGATTAGGATCATATGTTTCTTCAACAGGCGGCAAATTTAGACCATGTATTTCTTCAATAGGAGGTAAATTCTTAACATCTTCAGCTTTAATACCTTTTTCTTTCATAGATTTCTTTGCCTCTTGCATATCTTCAGGACTAAGAAATAGAACACCCCTCTTCTTCGGAGTTGGTTTAGGAATAGGCTCGGGAATTGGCTCAAGAAGTGTCCAATTATTTTCATTTGTCAACATATTATTCAATAGAATTTCAGCTTCATCCGGTGTTCTTTCCCTGAAAATAGAACCAGCACAACTATCCAGGTAATCTCTGGAAGCATCGGTTAGTCCATTATAAAAGATATCAAGTATTTCTTTTTTCTTAAGAGGATGATCAGGCAAAGCATTAAGTAATTGGAGAAGCCTCCCCCAAGCTTGTGGGAGACTCTCTTCTTCAATTTGCACAAAATTATATATATCCCTTAAAGCAGCTTGTTTCTTATGAGCAGGGAAATATTTAGCAGAGAAGTAATAAATCATATCCTGGGGACTACGCACACAACCAGGATCAAGAGAATTAAACCATATCTTAGCATCACCCTTTAATGAGAACGGAAATATTTTAAGATATAAAGGTAGCGAGATTTTCATCATTAGTGAACAGGGTGGCTATATCATTTAATTTAGTAAGATGTGCCACAACAGTTTCAGATTCATAGCCATAAAAAGGATCAGATTCAACCAAAGTAATTATATCAGGATCAACAGAGAATTCATAATCCTTATCAGTAACACAGATAGGTGAAGTAGCAAAAGCAGGGTCAGGTTTCATTCTAGCATTAAGAGATTGCTGCTTCCATTTAGCTAATAACTTCTTAAGATCATATCTATCATTGCAAGCTAAAATAGCTCTAGCAGCTTCTTCATCCATAACATAACCCTTAGGAACAACAGGCAATTCATATTTATTAGGGGGAGAGTCTTCATCATCACTTTCATCAATATTACTAGTTTCAATAATTTCATTCTCTCTAGCCCTAGCAAGTTGTTCATCAAGAAATTCACCAAGTGGCACAGTAGTATTAAGCATAGAAGTAGTTTCATCATAAGTATCATGCATAGCAGAAGTGGCATCATCAATAACATGCGACTTATCAGAATGAATAGGAGAAGCAGGTTTAGGTGTCGCAAGCTTACTCAAAACAGAAGGTGAATCAAGTGCAGAGCTAGATGGCAGTTCCTTACCTCCCCTCGTAGTTGAGGGATAAATTGTTGTTTTTGTGTCTTTCAAGTTCTTCATAGTGACCAGCAGATATAAATCCCAAGTGACTCAAAGAATAGAGCTATGCTCCCTGGCAACGGCGCCAGAAAATAGTCTTGATAACCCACAAGTATAGGGGATCGCAACAGTTTTCGAGGGTAGAGTATTCAACCCAAATTTATTGATTCGACACAAGGGGAGCCAAAGAATATTCTCAAGTATTAGCAGTTGAGTTGTCAATTCAACCACACCTGGATAACTAAGTATCTGCAGCAAAGTATTTAGTAGCAAAGTAATATGGAAGTAACGGTAACGGTAGCAAAAGTAATATTTTTGGGTTTCGTAGTGATTGTAACAGTAGCAACGGAAAAGTAAATAAGCGAAGAACAATATGTGAAAAGCTCGTAGGCATTGGATCGGTGATGGAGAATTATGCCGGATGCGGTTCATCATGTAATAGTCATAATATAGGGTGACACAGAACTAGCTCCAATTCATCAATGTAATGTAGGCATGTATTCCGAATATAGTCATACGTGCTTATGGAAAAGAACTTGCATGACATCTTTTGTCCTACCTTCCCGTGGCAGCGGGGTCCTAATGGAAACAAAGGGATATTAAGGCCTCCTTTTAATAGAGTACCGGACCAAAGCATTAACACATACTGAATACATGAACTCCTCAAACTACGGTCATCACCGGGAGTGGTCCCGATTATTGTCACTTCGGGGTTGCCGGATCATAACACATAGTAGGTGACTATAGACTTGCAAGATAGGATCAAGAACTCACATATATTCATGAAAACATAATAGGTTCAGATCTGAAATCATGGCACTCGGGCCCTACTGACAAGCATTAAGCATAGCAAAGTCATAGCAACATCAATCTCAGAACATAGTGGATACTAGGGATCAAACCCTAACAAAACTAACTCGATTACATGATAAATCTCATCCAACCCATCACCGTCCAGCAAGCCTACGATGGAATTACTCACGCACGGCGGTGAGCATCATGAAATTGGTGATGGAGGATGGTTGATGATGACGATGGCGACGGATTCCCCTCTCCGGAGCCCCGAATGGACTCCAGATCAGCCCTCCTGAGAGGTTTTGGGGCTTGGCAGTATCATAAAACGCGATGAATCCTTCTCTCTGATTTTTTTCTGCCCGTACACGAATATATGGAGTTGGAGTTGAGGTCGGTGGAGCGTCAGGGGGCCCACGAGGCAGGGGGCGCGCCCCCCACCCTCGTGGACAGGTGGAGCCCCCCCTGACGTGGATTCTTCTTCCAGTATTTTTAATATTTTCCAAAAATATGTTCCGTGGAGTTTCAGGTCATTCTGAGAACTTTTGTTTCTGCACATAAATAACACCATGGAAAGTCTGCTGAAAACAATGTCAGTCCGGGTTAGTTCCATTCAAATCATGCAAGTTAGAGTCCAAAACAAGGGCAAAAGTGTTTGGAAAAGTAGATACGACGGAGACGTATCAACGGGCGGGGGCATGGCGGACGTGGCAAGAGCGAGGATAAGTGGTGAGCGACGTCGGGCCGGTGGGGGCTTATGAGGATAGGGCGAGTTGGGTCACGGTGCCACCATAGAAGGCCGGGAAATAGTACTTATAGGCGGAAGGTAGCCCGACGGTCATCGGAATTCAATGCATAATTAAGCAGGCATGGCTTAGCGCGCCAGCTTGCCGTGGAAAACTAGAGAAACTGAAATTCTGACTGTGCCGTCCCGTCCGTGCTGGGTCACACGCCGACATGACGGTCAAACGAGTGCACTCGAATCATCTCCCTCCTTCTCAATATTGATTCCACGGATTTAAAAGGCCCGCAATAATTAAAGCACATCTTTTTTCGCATCAGTTAGCTGCCTTAATTACGGCCGGCTGC
This sequence comes from Triticum aestivum, assembly GCF_018294505.1. Classification (NCBI taxonomy): domain Eukaryota; kingdom Viridiplantae; phylum Streptophyta; class Magnoliopsida; order Poales; family Poaceae; genus Triticum; species Triticum aestivum. The sequence continues at coordinate 133,366,751 of NC_057814.1, read as the reverse complement.
ATGCAAGCACTCAAAATCGCTCGCAGCCAGTACGCGGAGCAGCATGCAACGAGTCGCAGCCGAGGGCATTAGTTGATGAACTTTAGCTGGGAGATAAGGCATTTGCGAACGTTTTCGCTGGCAGTTTCTTCAGATTCGCATGGCATTTTCTTCAGAGCAGCTTGTCTGTTTCTTCAGAGGTAGGCATTTTTATTCAAAAAACTGCCACTTCGGATCTTGCGTCGCAACTAAAACTGCCAGGAGCGCATTAGTAGGCTAGCTAGTGATCGATCAGTAACTTGTAAACACTGAGCGAACAGATATAAGGAATTGTTAATGCATCTCAATGATTCACAGATCATATACAAATATGTAGCTCCAAAAGCAAAGATCAGCCACAACTAAAACCAACTAGTACGATTCCCATACATAAGATCAATATGTTAATGCATCTCTATGATTCACGGATCATATACAAATATGTAGCTCCAAAAGCAAAGATCTAGAAAAACACATATGTTCTTCCTACTAACATGGATGCTTCTCTTGGCCAACATTCAGTACGGACTGAAAGACAAATTTGTTTGTGAAGTCTACAATTCCTCTTGCAAACGTAAGTGGTTTCACCAACAGCTGGAACCATGAGAATGAACCACACATGATGGAGGAACATCCACTGCAATATGATTTGGTCTTCTCTCGATCACACGGCGAGACTATTTTTGGAATACAAACTTTAACTTAGGCAAAATGATGCCCATTGTATAATCAGATCAAAGCAATGAAGCACCTAGTGTTGGCCAATAAATAGTACAGTACAATTTTTCTGCAGTCCATGAAGTGACTATCCAATCTTTCTGTGTCTATTTTCAAATGGCACTGCATGTAGTGACTATACTATTCTCTTGTGCAGTTCAACCAAAATTGCGGTCACTTTGTGTGTTTGACAAATAGCAACGGGCAGACATCTCTGTCTGCACAAATATCAAGCAACTAGTAAACATATACCCCACCTTGTATTTTCGGTTTAAACATGTCTCTTCCGCTTAGCATCTGTCATGTTTTGCACTGGACAATTTGATACAGTCATGTTTTGCCCTGGACAATTTCATACTGAATTGATTTGCTTGTTCAGAGTAGAAATGTAGCGCCTATTCTTCATCAGACCAAGGATATCCATGTTCGCAGTGATGGAAGAGGTGAAATCGATACAACCGAAATTGAGCATCCAATCATTGAATCCTGTCCTGCACCTCCAATGTAGGTCCACCCTGCCAATAAATTCACATGCAAACCACTAGTATTACTATCTAATGACAGTACAAAAAGAGTAGCAAGATAGTAGCAAACCATGTACCTTCTTAATGAATAGCTCATAGTGCCACCAATTGGATATAAAGGTTTGGAAGAAAACATGCTCCTAATGTTGAACCAGTTGGACTTTTTGTGCAGTTCCACTAAAATTGAGCATCCCTGTTTGCATAGATATTGAAAGTGTGATTACTATAAAAGTGGCACTAGTTGAAGCATAGACTCACAAATATAAGCATTCCAATTTCTTAATGGGAAAAGGTAGCAAGACTGTTTCTAACCATCTGTTTGAAGGAATAAATAAGGCAACAGCGGCTGATGTCAGAAAGGCATATATAGTTCTTTCTGAAAGAATGATTGATTCCTGACCTTTCCTCTTCTTTTAAGCATATTTTGTGCAGTTCAACTAAAATAAAATGCCATCAGCGCCTTGACAATTCAGTGACACTGTACAAAAGGAAATGACTTAACATTACATCATGATGTCAGGTATGTAGTCGACAGGCATTAGAGACAAACTTACAGACCTCCTCTGATAACATAATGAACATTAATTTTAACAAAGGTGTGACTAGCTTTACTGGGATAATTTGAGTGAACTCTACACCCTCCGTTCCTTAATATAAGACGTTTTCGCGGTTCAGTTTAAAGTACCCAAACGTCTAGTATTTAGAAAAACAGGTAGTAGTTTTCTTGAGCACATATCTGGGAAAGCTTGCCACACTTTATTTATGTCCATACGCTAATGCAACACCATTCAAAATTTCGAATACAACAAATATACACCAATCCAGTGGCTAGTGCAACAGTAGAGTAGTTATTTTATTACAGGGTACAGTACAATGGTTTCACTGAACAGATTTCAATAAACTCTGGCACTGGAAGATTTCTATCAGAATTAACAATACAAAATGTAAAGGTAACACGTTTCAGCATTGGTATACTAGTTGTGCATGAGCATTAAACCAAATACAAAAGTCTGAAGGTAACTAGCATTATTAACTAATGACAGTATAAAAAAATTGCAAACCATGTACCTCCAAGGTAAATATCATTTCAAACTCGGAGGGGGGGGGGGGCTTAAAAATTGCTATAATCTTTATAATCGATCAAACATAAAACTTGATCGAACGAATCAAGAGAACAGCCGGAGGAGGAGGTGCCCACTCTTGACCTTTCCTCTTGTCTTCATAATTTTTTGTGCAGTTTAACCAAAATAAAATGACATCAGCGCCTTGGCATTTTGGTGACATTGTACAAAAAAATTAACTTATCTCATGAAAGTGAGGTATGTAATCTATAAGCATTAACAGTGCAAAAATCTGAAGGTAGTAACAAGTTTCATCATTGGTATATTGGTTGTGCAACAGCATTAGAATGCCTTAGATGAAAAATCTTTAATACATCCACAATCAATAGCTAACCCTGAAATAATCCAGTGACATTAAATGGCATTGCTTAAATTTATCGGTAGCATTAGACTGGGTGCGGCATTAGTTAAATGTGGCATCACTTTAGCAGTAGCATTGCTTGACTTGACTGCTGGCGTTATAATAATAGCAAAAAAGTGACAATAAGAGCATGGGAGGCCCATTCGGACAGTGGGTGCACCAGTACGATGTACCTCCATGGGCGCATAGGGTGGTGAGGGAGGTATGGTTGCCCAGAGCAACAAATATCCAGGCAGGATATGTGGATTACGTCCCATTTTTGTTATGTTTACCCACCTTTTCCCAATGTGACAACAAACCAATCGACCTGGTCATTCTCTATTGCGTTGTCATGCCTTTCTACCCTTCTTCAACCAAGAGACACGAGACTCGTTCCTTAGCTACTGATTTTCCCCTTTTCAACCTAGATGCGGGTTCGATGCCTACTCTCTTGGACAGTACAGTCTCCCTTCCTTTCCTTATTCAACCCAGACATGGATTAGTCTGCTTGAAGTAGGGTTTCCTTTAATAGTGCAAATTAAGGTTTTTGTCTGCGTGACCAGCAAAGCAGAGGATAGCAAACTGGGAAGATGGTGGAGTGGAAAAAGATCCACATGCAGCGACATGGCAGATGGGGCAATAGAACAAGGGTATGGTTCGAAAAGAGGTAGCATACCTGAGGGTCGGCGGGAAGTGGCTTCGCTCATGGTCGTCGTCCTCCGCACGCACTACGGCAGCGAGCTTGGGGACGGAGGCCATCCCGCACGGGCGCTAGATCTGAGAGGACGGCCTTGTCGTCAGTGCGTGACCTCGCTCGCCGACGACGAGTGCGTCAACGCTGCACGTCCTTTTCTTCCCCTACGGATCTGTGACCACCGGTGAGGAGGGAGAGAGAGGCCATCTTTTTTAGATCTGGAGAGAGGGTGATAGTGTGAGAAGCAAGTGAGCAGCCCTTAGCAAGAAAGCTCTGAAGCTCCAGCCTATATATCTTTTTATACTACTAGTACTAGAGGTGGAGTAGTGGTAGAATAGTTTATATTTTTCTCTGCAAACAGTACCAGTTAGTCGTGCTTCAAAACTGAACGGCACGCCATTAAAAAAATAAAGTCGAGAAATAATACGGCACTTCGGGCCAACGCGGCCAGATCGCATTTTGCACAAGAAATTACACACCGTGTTTCGTTGACATGTGATCCCGTTCCAACATGTCAGTGAGACGACGGCGAGTCCTTTTGTACAATTTTCGAAAGGACGTGTAGGCTGGGGCGCCTCTTCGTGTACCGTGGCAAACTGGCAACCGTCCACCGACTCTTCGCCTTTCCCTCTCGATTTGGAACTGCTGTCGCACGCTCTTCCTCCCTCCTCCATTTGCCTTCACCCTTCCTTCTGCCATTGTTCGATCGTCTTCTCCATGGAGGGAACAAGCCGGAAACGACCCCGTTATTCTTGCCCCGATCTGAAAGATGACATGGTGGGGGAACTCATTGATCGGTGCGACGTCATCACCTCAGCTAGCATGGCGGGTTCGTTCAAGAACATTCTCGACTCAACTAATAACATCATTACAAGGAACCCAAGGGTCCAGGAGCGGTTTGATCTCCCTTATCTTCTTCGCTATAAGCATGTTCGCATGGGCGCGGATGACGGAGGCCTCGCCTTGTGCAAGTTGATGCCGCTTGATAATGATACGTGTGATGTCAAGATGCCATCGCTTAAGGGTAAGGCCTGGGCTGGCGCAAATGGAGATTGGGTTGTTTATATTGTGTACAATTGCGAGTGGGAACTTGTGAATGTGTACACTCGTCAGCGGATTCCACTTCCAAAAATCTCAGAGTGCCCTAAGGTTGAGCACACAGATGTTGTACGTATGTTCAAATACGATCATGGTGGCTGTCGTCTATGGAAGATAGCAATTTGTCGAGTTCCCAACCGCTCTTGGAATTACGAGAAGTATGAAGTTGTTTGTCGGAGTAAATAGCCACGGGTAGCCTAACCGACTCCCCCTGGCTTCTCAAGAAATTATCAAGCCATTTGAGCCTTCAAGCATTCGAAGCACAGGGCCGCCTTCCCCCGGCCGGCTATCCCAGGGGCCGACTCTTAGAAGGCGACCCATTCCCAGAAACCTCCCCCAAGATAGCTACGAGATGGCCGACTCCAGGAAGCCGGCACCAAAAGGACCGACTCCCAAAAGCCGGCCATGAAGAACGCCGACTCCCAAGAGCCGGCCATGAAGAACGCCGACTCCAAGAAGCCGGCCAAGACCGCACCCACCAAAACTACGCCCACACAACGGAGATAAGACGGGGCGTGGCCACAGTACAGCCCACTACCCCCGAATCCCGAAGCAGGCATGGCTACAGGACGCCGTACGGGTCAGCCATCTCCCGTCCGGCGCGGCACTATAGCCATGTTGGCCTCGACGTCATCCACGACAGGTGCCAGTACGGCCCGTGGGCGGCGGGCCCCTTTAGCCAGAGAGACGCTCAAAGGCAGCCCGGCCTCCCCTAGTCGGCCAGGGGCGTAGCCGGCCCCCAGAAGCCGGCTACTCCCCTCCCTCAAAACATGCGCCACATTAAGGAGACAAGACAAGGTAAGGCTACAGCGAGAGCCCACAAGGCGACACACTGTAGCCACGCTTACCTCGACAAAGCCCTCGTCAGCAGGGGCAAGGCAACAGTAACCAGCCGCCGACAAGACCCCCAAGCGGTGGGGCCGGCCTGTCGACCAAGAGGCCGGCAGCCGGCGGGGCCCACCAGTCGGCGGACCCCAATGGCCGGCGGAGAAGCCGGCGAACACAGACACTGATGGCTGGGACCCGCGCCCAGCCGGATTATTATTGTACCCCTGGGGGGTAGGCCTATATAAACCCCCCGGGGCACCCATGCAAAGGTTTGGTCTCATAGAGTTACACACACACCATATAGAGAGGAAAGTGAGAGCTAGCCTTGCTCTTCTTCTCCCTCGAATCCGACAGCTCAAGGAGCACTTGTAGCTACTCATTTCGATCTAGTGATCATGCGGAGACCCCACAGAGCAGGACTAGGGGTGTTATCTCCACGGAGAGCCCCGAACCTGGGTAAGATTCGCCGGCGTGCATGTCTTCGCCTTATCCCGCTTCCAGGCACCGGCGACGTCTTACTGGCTCCCACAATGATAAGCCACCCGTTGGCATATGTCGCACCAACCACCCGACATTTGGCGCCCACCGTGGGGCCAGGTGCACCGTCGTCCGGAGACCTGTTCTGGACGGGAACCCTTTTCCTCCCCCGCGAGCGCAGCCAGCCTGCTGGGCCAGATGGCATTTGCCCCGACGCGCTGCAAGGCGTCGATGACGCCTGCGCAGCGAGCTTCCTCGCCGATCTGCTCGGCGAGACTCGCATCTCCGACGAGCCCGCGTCTGACGCGGGCACGGACTACCCCGAGAGCCGCCTCGTCAGCCTCCTTGACCAACTTCACGTCTCCAGCGAGCCTGCTGTAGACATGGAGTCGGTCGGCTCCACCGACCCGATGCTTGTCGATTCCGACACGGCATCGCTCGACGCCTACCCCTCCGACGTGGTGGTCTTCGACGATCCCCTCCCTCGAGCTGACAGCGGCAGCAGCGCTATCACCAAAGTGTTGGTCATCAGCCACGTCGCCAACTCAGGCGAGAACGCCCACGACGCCCTGCAGGCGGCGATGCACGACCTATCCGTCCCCATCCCGGCCGATGCCGGCGCCTTACACAATCTTCTACCAGCCCCGCACCGCCATCAAGCCCCAAGCATTGGCCGACTTCCTCATCGACTGGGCCGAGACCCAGTACCTACCGCCGGCTCCCGACTCTACCCATTGGCGGATGCACTTCGACGGGTCCAAGATGCGCACCGGCTTGGGAGCCGGTATCGTCCTCACCTCTCCCAAAGGCGACAAACTGAGATACACGCTGCAAATCCACTTCGCCGCCTCCAACAACGTGGCCGAGTACGAGGCGCTCATACATGGGCTCCGGCTAGCCAAGGAACTCGGCATACGCCGGATCCTGTGTTATGGCGACTCAGACTTGGTGGTCCAGCAGTCATCTGGTGACTAGGACGCCAAGGATGCAAACATGGCGAGCTATCGATTCCTCGTCCAGCAGATAAGTGGATACTTTGAAGGGTGCGAGTTTCTTCACGTACCACGGGCCGACAACGACCAAGCAGATGCCCTGGCACGGGTCGGCTCCACCCGACAGGCTATACCGACCGGTGTCTCCCTCCAGCGCCTCCTCAAGCCGTCCATCAAGCCGTCTCCAGAGTCGGACTCTATCTTCGTACCGCCTGCCCCCGATACAGCCGGATCCGACTGGAGGAACCCCGCAGGCGGCACGGGGACTTCGACAACCGGCCCGGGGACTGCCGTAGTCACATCCGGCTCGGGGACTTCAGAACCCGGCCCGGGGACTGCAGCAGCCGGCCCGGGGACTGCAACAACACAAGAAGCGGTGGCCGACTCCAATTCCACGCCACCCGACCCACCCACCCGAGTCATGGTGGCCGTACTAACAGTAGAAGAAGTCACAGCTCCATCATGGGCCCAGCCCATCCTCAAATTCCTAGTCAACAGAGAGCTGCCGACTGATGAGATCTTGGCAAGACTAGTGCAACGACGAGCCGGAGCATATGCAATAATAAACAGAGAACTTGTCAAGCGCAGTGTCACTGGAGTCTTCCAGCGCTGCGTCGAGCCAGAGAAAGGAGTGGCAATCCTCAAGGATATCCATCAAGGCGAATGCGGCCACGACGCAGCCTCAAGATTACTTGTGGCCAAAGCTTTCCGCCACGGTTTCTTTTGGCCGACTGCTTTGGAAGATGCCGAAGAGATAGTCAAGAGCTGCAGAGGATGCCAAGTCTTCAGTTCCAAGCAACACCTGCCGGCTTCTGCACTCAAGACCATTCCCCTCACCTGGCCCTTTGCCGTCTGGGGACTGGACATGGTGGGCCCATTCAAGACAGCCCGCGGCGGCTTGACACATCTGCTTGTCGCCGTGGACAAATTTACCAAGTGGATTGAAGCAAAGCCGATCAAGAAGCTAAACGGGCCGACTGCCGTGACACTCATCACCGACATCACTACTCGGTACGGCGTGCCACACAACATCATCACCGACAACGACACAAACTTTGCTAAAGGAGCATTGGCACGTTTCTGCGCGACGCAGGGTATCCGACTAGACTTAGCGTCCGTTGCCCACCCCCAGTCAAACGCCCAGGTCGAGCGAGCAAATGGACTCATCCTCTCCGGCATCAAGCCCCGACTGGTCGTACCACTGGTGCGATCGGCCGGCTGCTGGCTCGATGAGCTGCCGGCTGTCCTCTGGAGTCTGCGTACTACCCCTAACAAGTCAACCGGCTTCACTCCGTTCTTCCTTGTATATGGTGCCGAGGCTATCATCCCAACCGACATCGAGTTCAACTCACCTCAGGTAACCATGTACACGGAGGTGGAGGCCAAGGAAGCGCGAGAAGACGGCGTCGACCTGCTGGAAGAAGGCCGGCTGTTGGCACTCAGCCGGTTCGCCATCTACCAGCAGGGGTTGCGCCGTTACCACAACCGCAAGGTCAAGCCAAGATCTTTCCAAGAGGGCGACCTTGTGCTCCGGCTGATCCAGCGAACAGCCGGCCAGCACAAGCTCTCGGCCCCTTGGGAAGGCCCTTTCGTCATCAGCAAGGCACTAGGCAACGACTCCTACTACCTGATCGACGCGCAAAAACCAAGAGCTCGCACGAGGGATGATTCGGGTAAGGAGTCGGAGCGACCATGGAACGCGAACCTCCTGAGAAGATTTTACAGTTAAAAGCAGTATGTACCACGTTGCCCTTTCTGTATTAAGTACGAAACAACAGGGCCCCCGAGGGGCACTCGGGGACTGCCTTCCTTTATCCATGAATGACGAGTGTCATATTCATGAATGTATTATTACATTTGATTTCTGTCTGGCACCGGGTTCGACTAGTCGGCCCGGGGACTGGCCGCCTTAAGTTATTAAAGTTCTACCTGAAGTCAGACAAGTAGTGTGCCGGCTCCCGAGTCCTCTCTTGTTGAAAGTCGCAGCTCGAAGAACCGACTGTCCGACTAGCAAGAGCCAAAGCAGAAAGGATGCCCACACGAAAAACGGCTAAGGACTAATGAACTTGTATAACGAAAAGACGGCCTCCAACCACGCTTGCCGGCTGTCAGAACAGCCGGCTGGCCGGCTTCCCAAACACTTCGCTATAATCCAACAAAGCTAGAGTACTTGCCCTCCCAACTGGCCAAGCACTTCTCCAGCCACAGATTGCAGAGCAACTGTCTGACTGGGGAGGCGGCAACCAAGGGAGGGCGGCAAAGGAAACAGCAGAAGGATGAAAAGCAAAGAACAAGGGAAAGCCAAACACATGCATAGTCATATCTACATATAAAGCCCCCAACAGGCCGGCAATCAACATAGTTCGAATACACCCCCAGTGGGTGGAATTGTGCAAATTTAACAAAATATTGTTCCAAAAGTGATAAGACAGGAAAATAAAGATAGCAGACTAGACTAAAGGCGCGGTGTGGGAGCCGGGTTGGTCGGTGGAGACGGCGCCACCGGCTGAAGGAGTGACCGGCTGGCGGGTCTCGGCTTGATCATCGCCGGCTGCAGGCAGGGCACCCGCGCGTGCCGTGTTGCTGGAGGCACGGTCAAGCTGAGGCTGACCGGCCGCTCCACCATCCGGCCTGGCGTCTTCACCCTCCTCCTCCTCCTCCTCTTCGCCCTCGTCGCTGGAGTCGATCTCCTCCGCCGAGTCTTCGCCGTCTGCCGGGTTCAGCCCGAACCATTCCTCCGGCTGGGCAACTGTGACACCCAAAATTTTATTTGGCTTTTTCAAAACTTTTCCTTGATTTGAGGGAGGTGATTAAAATTTTTCTTCTAAAAGAACTCTCCCTCTCAAAATATTTTCTTTTATGACTAGTGATTCATTTTCGGATTCACTCAAAACTTGATTTTGGTCTTGGAGGTTTTCCTCTTCTATTTGGACTCAAACCAAAATGTTTTTCTCTTGGAAAAATGTCCTTTGAAAATTTCTTTAAAAGGCCCTATAGCTTTTGGAATGATCTTTTTCCACTTTCATTAATTCCTCTTGCCATGACCCAAGGGTAAATTCCCTCCCATAAGCCTTTCCTCATCTTTGGATCATGATATGCTTCAAATCCAGCAAGTTGAACCTCTCCATATAACTATTTCCATTTATTTCTTATCAAAAACAATTTCTGCCTTATATCTTGATCCTTGGAGGTTTACAAAGGAACTACTCTTTCTGCTTTGATTTTTGCCCCCAAACCATTTTCCCTTCCTACTCCTTTGAACCCTCAACCAAGATCCATGAAGATCCACTGGTCTCCAGTTCAAATTTTTCAAACTATACTTGCTGCAAGTTTGGACCAGATTTGCCAAATTTGATGAAATTCATTCAAATCCTTCTCCAAAAATTCTGAGAAAAATCAGGCAGCCTCTGGGTGCATTGAGAGGTCACCTCACCAAGTCCCAGCTCCAGGAAAATTTTTCTTCATACCAAATCATTTCATCGAACACCTGCTGGACACTGTTTCTCTAAGGTTCAGTCAAGTTCAGTTAACAGTGTCTGAACTACTGTCGTTTCTTCAGTGTCCGTAGTCGATCTCGCCAGTGCCTCGGCGTCGCCGTGTTCCCTGTCCCCTCCCCCTTGTCCTCTGCATCGCACGAGCGCCTGGATGCTTGCGGGCGTCGGCGGCGAGCAGGAGGAGGTGCGCCGCCCCGTGACCGACGCCAGCGGCGGCTTTGCGGCCGCCAGGAAGAAGCACAGCGTAGACGGCGCTGACCAGCGCCGCCCAAGCCATCGGAGGCCGCCGCATGGTCTTCCACTCCCCCGTGCACGCTGCCACCCTCGTCGTGAACCGCTAGGCGCGGAGCGCACTCTCTGCCGCCGCCATGCCAGTACGGCGACCCCGACGAAGACCGACGCCATTACGCCATGCCCGACCGAGTTTAGCAGTGGAACGGGACCAGTAACTCTCACTGGTGCTGCCTGGCCACCTAAACCCTCTGCCAAGCCACTGCCTCGCCGTAATCGCTCGCCGGAGATTCTCCGTTCACGGCCACCCCCTCGAGCCGCCTATAAATAGAGGCCCCGAGCTCCAGCTAGTACCCACACCACCTCTGCACTCCACCAAGACCCCGCCTAGCCACTGGAAGAGCCCCGAGGGAGTCTCCTTCCTCAACTCCGGCCGCCGCGACCCGCCACGGGATCCAGCTCGATTCGCTCCCGTGCGTGCACCTCTGCCTCCCATCTCTTGCCAGTAGCTCTCTAGTGCATCCCTCCTTCTGACCCGCACTTCAATTCGAAGGTTGCAGCACACCACCGGAGTTCCCCACCATCGCCCGAGCCGCCGTCCGCCGGAGAAAGTGTCGCCGTCGACGTGGTGCTCTCCGACGCCCAAGTCCACCACCCACCGACGCGGAAGGACACGCTGATACTCTTGGTACACTCCGATCTCCCTGACTCGCCGTGGTTCGACGCCGGCGACCACCGCAGCCTTCGGGCGCCGGCGAGGTTTTTCAAACCTGACATGTGGACCCCCCACGTCAGCCTCTCTTCTTTCACCCCGAAGCGTTTTCTGTTGGCGCCTTCGGGCAGAGTACGTTTTCTCTGTGGGCTGGCGCGTTTCTATTCGAACCGTTTTCTGTTTTCTCAGTTAAGCCCCTGGAACTTTTCTGTTTCATTATAGATGAGTCCCTGGACAGAAACCCTTATAACTTTTTAATAAAAAGTGATTTTTGAGTGATTCCTTTTCTGACAGTCTTATAATTTTGTCTAGTTTTTTATAGGATTTATTTGAAAAAAATTTGGAACAGATTTTCTGCACGCGTTGGTTTTCACGTTAGTATGCATTTTTCGCTATACCGTAGGTTCCGGGAGAGGTGACGGAGCCGCGAACTTCGCCGAGCTAGACTCCGACTTCTCCGAACCAGGCAAGCATGTTTGAACCTTTGATATGATAGGTGTTTTGCATGTTTGCGTGAAAGGTTGTGCATGGCATATGAGTATCAGTGAGTATCTCGTTGCATGTGAGGCAACTAACCGTGTGTTCCAAAGTTACTGTGATCTCTGATGAGAGATGGCCTAGTCATGTGGTGACATGAAGGGCAGCAAGGTGGTACTGTTGTAGCATGCCAGCCTTACGTCATCCGATTAATTCCAACGTTAACGTGGACGGAGTCACGTTATCGTTCTTCCCCTTCCGTGCTACCACATGTTTTCTGCCAGAATGCGGTTTAGTAAGTGGTAACCTCTTTCCGTGTACACACCAAACAGAGGGGCCGGGATGAGGGTTCCATGGCCCTGGATTAAAGCCAGTCATCCGGTCAGGGGGCATGGGTGTTTCCGGTTGGGACCGAGAGGGGGGCACCCCTTAGAGCGCGCGTATAGAAATTTGATCCCATGCTCCGCGAGGTTGTAGCCTCCCCGTCTCAAGGTTTTTCTTGAACGTTGCCGAGGGTGATTCCTGGCTTCGGAATGTTGAATGGGTGTGTACTGGTTAGACGTGTTTCTTCCAAAACACCGTAAACGGAACTAGTCCCCATGACTACTGAAATCCGTTGGCTGTGGTTAAAGTACAAACTCTGCAGAGTCAAATCCTTCCGAGTCATCGTATCCATGGTCAAGTAACGTGATCAGCGTATCCATGTCTATGTCTTAACCTCGTGGTATATTTTTTTCTTTCCGGTAAGCGAGCGTGAGTAGTAAACTTGGCTGGACGTTATTCCTGTGGATGGACTAACCCTGTTGTTTATCTCATGCCTAATTATTCTCTTGATATGATTTAAAATTCATGAGCTACTAAGTTTTGAATATAAGCCCTTTATGTGATGTCGCTCAGACATCCGAGTGTGGCATGTTTGCCTTTTATTTTCAATATAAACCCTTTATGTGATGTCGCTCAGACGTCCGACTGTGGCATGTTTGTCTTTTACTTTCAATATAAGCCCTTTATGTGATGTCGCTCAGACGTCCGACTGTGGCACGCACTGCCTTTTATTTTCTATTATAAGCCCTTTATGTGGTGTCGCCTTGACGCCCGACTGCGGCATTGTTATTCTTGCACTTTCCTCTCGAGGAGTCATTCAGACCCTCGTTTGGCACCCAGTATATTATTTTGGGATTTCGGGAGGACTACCGCCCGACTTCTCTTTTATTTCCCGTGCAGTATTATCTCTATGTCTGAGTGCACTTGTTAACCTGTTCATAGGCATCATGTCTACATTTGTTATATCTTATGTCCGAACTATCTTGCGAGTACTTTCATAGTACTCACCTGGCTTCTTGATTTGGCCAGATGTTGACGAAGGCGATCTCATGGATGAAGAGTTTGATAGTGAGTCCGACGCCTAGAGGAGTCCCAGTCAGCCCCGTGCGATCCTGGATATTGGTCACTTGTATTGTATACGCTTCCGCCACCCGCAATAAATCTCCTCGAGCTTCACCCCGACGCTCGAAGAGCTGTAGTTTTCAGGAGTCATATTAACCGCTTCGCGGTGATATTTTCACCACCGTTGTTATCGTGAGTTAGTAGTGATGCCACCCTATTCGCCGTTGTGTTCTATCGGCGTACATGTAATAAATTGTTGAGCAGTCTCCGCTCAACCTTGTATTATATTCAGTACTCCTGGTATTTTTCTTCTGTGACCAAGACATTGTCTACCAGTGAGAAGGAGTTCTTCTTTACTGGTCCGTAAAAGGGATTGGTCTCTCAATAAATATTTTATTGAAAAACCGGTCGTGACAGCAACACCGTTGTCGTCCACTTCAGGGGCGAAGACGCTGGTGTCGGTGTAGTCGGCGATCGCTGAAGCCCGCCGGATGATAGCCGGCCGCGCCGGCTCCAGCTCCGTGTCGGCCTGCTGCCGCCAGGTGGCCAGCTGGTCCAGACTCAGTCCGGGATACCAGGCCTTGACGAACTCCAGCGCCCGCCTGGCGCCGGACCGAGCCGCCGAAGCTTTCCAGGCCTCGAAGCGGCCGACCGCCACCTCCAGCCAGTCGGCAGTCCGACTAGGGGTGCGGGGAATCACTTCACCAGGCTAAAGAGCGGCCAGCACCTGCGCCCCGACACGTTGAAGCCGGCGGAGCAGGCGATGAATCGGCTGAAGGCGGGCCTGGATCGCCAAGAGCTGCTGCTCCAGCGACCGGCGAGCGTTTGGCGCGATCTCGGCGCCAGCCTGCCTCTGTGCCTCACGGCGGGCCTCGATGATCTGGTTGGCGGCGGTAGAGTAGCCAGGGAAGTACTCTGCGCAAGAAAGAAAGAGAAAGAAGAGAAAAAACACCAAGTCAGAAAACAAGCCAAAGCGACAAGCGGCAAGCAGGGACGAAGAAGAAGGCGGCTTACCGTCAACCAAATCTTCGATCTGGCCATAGCCGTCGATCAGCGTCTGCTTCGCTTCGGCCCAGCTAGCCGCCTCTGTCTCATACTCGGCCTGGAGGGCGGCCTCGCTGTCCTGCACCACCTTCAGGGCCGCCTTGTGGCTCTCCTCCTGGTCGGCCAACCTCTTGGCCAGGCGGTCACGCTCCTGCGCCAAGGCGGCAAGCTCGGCCTCCTTAACACGGAGGGTAGCCTGAGACCCTCCCAGCTGCTCCCTCAGACTGGCGTTGGCCGCTGCAGGGATGGCAGAGTAAAAGAAGCAATAAGAAGAAGTCGTCAAGGAAGATCCGACCCGACTGCTCAGCAGTCGGCCTGAATCTCGGGGACTATACCCAGTGGGTGCGCTGACGCGCCCCAACGTGAGATAAAGGACGAAGCACTTACCCCGGCTCTCAGATAGGTCAGCGGTCTTCTGGGTCAGCTCCCGAGCCTGGGAGTTGAAGGCAGCCGCGCGGAGGTTGTGGTAGTCCTGCAAGACAGGCAGAAGAGCGAAATAAGAGCAAGAATAGCAAAACTAGATCCGCTAAGAAGTTCCAAGCCGCCTGCTCAGCAGCCGACTCGGAACTCGGGGACTACACCCAGTGGGCGCGCTGATGCACCCCCACGGAAGAAAGCAAGATCAAAAAAGCAAGACAAGAAGACTAACCCGGATGGCCGCCCGCGTCGCAAGGAACTCGTCGTTGTACTTACTCAGCGCCGTAGCCTGGGCTTGAAGCCGGGTCCGGACGTCCTGCGCGGCCACATTCATCACGGCCGTCCCTCCGCCTGGCGTCCACCCCGAGCTGGCGCTGGCCGCCTCCATATCCTGGGGCGACGAGCTGGAGCCCGCGGCCGGCTGTGGCTCTGATGCAACCTTCTGCGGCTCTGATGCGGCCTTCCCCGCGCGGTGGCGCGACGGCGTCCGGAGCACCAGATCAGTCCTCACGGCCGGTTCGCCCCCGGCCGATTGCACAGGCGGCGGGTTAGGCCGGCCGCCTTGAGTCGCCTCAGTCGGCGGGGCCGGTGCCGCCACCCTCTCCCGGACGACGACGTCGTCCTCCCTCTCCAGTCCCGGCTGGTCACCGCCGCCTTCTTCTGGCGGGAGCTCTGGGGCCTCAGTCGCCGCGGCGTGCAGAGGGGTGACTAGCAAGGCCCCTTCCGCCATCGCCGCGGCCGCAGCCTCCGCTTGGGCCTTGGCCGCTGCGTCGGCGCGCGCCTTCGCCGCCCTCAACTCCTCCGCCTCCCGCGCGTTCCGCTCCGTCGCCGCCAGAAGCTCGGCACGGGGGTCCACGCGGCGAGTAGTGCCCCCGGATCCTCCCGGCGACCCAACAACGGAGGCGGCAGCAACCCGCTCGAGCGACAATGGAGCCCTGGTTTTTTGAGAAAGGACTCAGGAACTACTAGAGAAAAGAAGAAAGAGTACATGAAGGAGTATATACTTACGCCGACACCGTCTGCGGCTGCTTCACCGCCTTGCGGAAGCAGGCCGCCTTCGCGGCCGCCTCTTCCCGCCTGGTCGCCGCAGCCCCGCCTCTGGGCTTCTTCGGCCGACTGTCGAACAAGCCCGGCGCGGCACGACGCTTTTGCCCGCCGCCCCGAGCAGGCGGCGCGGCGGAGGAACCCGCGCCATGGCCAGACGCCGGCTGGCGGCGTGGAACGACTTCCGCCTCGTCGTCGTCCGGCCAATCGTCGAAGCTGACTCCAAGCCCGGAGCCGCCTGCCTCGCCGCCGGCTTGGCCACCGCCCGCCTCGGTGTTGTCATCCATGGCGGCCGCCCCCAAGTCGGGGTCTTCCAGGTCGTGCTCCGTCCGGTCAGGGACGAATCGGCGTTCCGCGTCTGACCCGCCTGCAGGCCGAAGGAGAGGGCTCTGTCGAGACAAGCCGGCTAGTCAGAGTCGGCCAAAAGGAACTCGGCGACAAAACCGAGAGAGGAGAAAGAGAAAAAGAGAACATACCGTGGGCGGCGGGTGAGCTCGGCAATATGGCTCCTTGCCAAACTACCACTCTGCGGAGAGCTTGCAGTTCGCAAGGTAGTTCACCATATGGGCCACTTCGTCGTGCGGCATGTCTTTGGTGCACATCCGACTCAGATCGAGCTGGCCGCTCATCTGACAGATCAGATGAGGGCGGCTCTGGAGCGGAAGCACCCGGCGCGTGACAAAGGCGGCCAGCAGGTCGGGCCCCGATAGGCCGTCCGACTAGATCATCACCCGCAGTCGGGCGACAGCCGCGGCTCCAGCCGGCGTCAGCGTCACGGCCCGATAGGACCACTGGGGCCGCCTACCCGCTGGCGGGCCGACTTCGTAAGCCGGCAGATTGACGTAGTCGCCTTGCGGGGCGACGTTCTTCACATAGAAGTATGACTTCTGCCATAGCTTCACCGACTGGATCAGCGTGATGACGGGGAAGGGGTTGTCGGCAGTCACGCTCCGCATCGCGATGAAGGCGCCACTCTGAGCCGGCACGCCCTGCATGTGCGTGCCCAGCTTGGACTAGAAGAACTCCCCCCAGAGCTCGAGGGTGGGGAGGACGCCGAGGTAGCCTTCGCACAAGGTGACGAAGGCGGACAGCAGCACCACCGTGTTCGGGGTGAGGTGGTGCGGCTGGAGTTGATAGAACTCGAGAAAGGAGCGGAAGAAGGCGCTCGCGAGCAAGCCGATGCCGCGCAAAAAATGCGAGCGGAAGACTACCCGCTCGCCTTCCTCCGGCTCCGGCATAATCTCCTTCTCCAGCGAGAGACGGACCCGCACCTTGTCCACGCCGGGCAGCCGCCGCGTCTTGCGGAGGAACTCGACGTGATCCTCGTGGACGTTGGAGCCGTCCCAATCCCCGCCGTACTGCATCGCGGCGTAGGGCTGGCGAGAATGAGCGCGGCGGCGGAGAATCGAGTGGTAGAACAGTGCGGCGGCGAGGCGCTGTTGCAAGAAAGAGCAGAAGGAAGAAGAGGGCGGAGAGGAGAGGGGCGTGCGAGCGCCTGCCGCTTCCCCCCTCCCCCTACTTGTAGCTTCGCGCGGTGAAGCTGAGGAGGTGAGGCGTGGGGTGAGACGTGGGATTAACTGCACCCACTCCCCCCACGCCCCGCGATTATTACGCCCTAAAGGCGTGCCGAAACCGCCGCAGGAAGACGTGCGGGCGGCTTTGGGCCGTAGAGAATCCGCGCCTGGGCCCGGGCGTAGGAGTGGCGGGCCCCCGACCTGTCGTGACGTCTTGTCGCACGCGTGGGCTGGCAGGCTTTGTTAGCCAAGGGATGCCACGTGGTTCGCAGGCGGCAAGTGGCCGGCCCGCGGCCCGGTGCGCGCGCTGGCAGACTCCTGCCCTCCGACCTCAATTTTTTTTTGCCAAGACGGCGCGCCTAGCCGAAGCTGGCTCCCAGCTGCCGGCTTGTCAAGATAGGAAGCTGACCGAGCTTCTCGACTCCCACCCCACCTCGAAGCTCAATCAGCTTCGGGGACTACTGTCGGAGTAAATAGCCACGGGTAGCCTAACCGACTCCCCCTGGCTTCTCAAGAAATTATCAAGCCATTTGAGCCTTCAAGCATTCGAAGCACAGGGCCGCCTTCCCCCGGCCGGCTATCCCAGGGGCCGACTCTCAGAAGGCGACCCATTCCCAGAAACCTCCCCCAAGATAGCTACGAGATGGCCGACTCCAGGAAGCCGGCACCAAAAGGACCAACTCCCAAAAGCCGGCCATGAAGAACGCCGACTCCCAAGAGCCGGCCATGAAGAACGCCGACTCCAAGAAGCCGGCCAAGACCGCACCCACCAAAACTACGCCCACATAATGGAGATAAGACGGGGCATGGCCACAGTACAGCCCACTACCCCCGAATCCCGAAGCAGGCATGGCTACAGGACGCCGTACGGGTCAGCCATCTCCCGTCCGGCGCGGCACTATAGCCATGTTGGCCTCGACGTCATCCACGACAGGTGCCAGTACGGCCCGTGGGCGGCGGGCCCCTTTAGCCAGAGAGACGCTCAAAGGCAGCCCGGCCTCCCCTAGTCGGCCAGGGGCGTAGCCGGCCTCCAGAAGCCGGCTACTCCCCTCCCTCGAAACATGCGCCACATTAAGGAGACAAGACAAGGTAAGGCTACAGTGAGAGCCCACAAGGCGGCACACTGTAGCCACGCTTACCTCGACAAAGCCCTCATCATCAGGGGCAAGGCAACAGTAACCAGCCACCGACAAGACCCCCAAGCGGTGGGGCCGGCCTGTCGACCAAGAGGCCGGCAGCCAGCGGGGCCCACCAGTCGGCGGACCCCAATGGCCGGCGGAGAAGCCGGCGAACACAGACACTGATGGCTGGGACCCGCGCCCAGCCGGATTACTATTGTACCCCCGGGGGGTAGGCCTATATAAACCCCCCGGGGCACCCATGCAAAGGGTTGGTCTCATAGAGTTACACACACCATATAGAGAGGAAAGTGAGAGCTAGCCTTGCTCTTCTTCTCCCTCGAATCCGACAGCTCAAGGAGCACTTGTAGCTACTCATTTCGATCTAGTGATCATGCGGAGACCCCGCAGAGCAGGACTAGGGGTGTTATCTCCACGGAGAGCCCCGAACCTGGGTAAGATTCACCGGCGTGCATGTCTTCGCCTTATCCCGCTTCCAGGCACCGGCGACGTCTTACTGGCTCCCACAATGATAAGCCACCCGTTGGCATATGTCGCACCAACCACCCGACATTGTTGCTATATTCTACAAGCTTGTTGCCGTCCTTACTGATTCCACGGTTCGTCCATGGATATTGCTCAAAAATCAGTTTCTGTACACGGATGATGAGTACTATGATGCAATTAAATACGAGGATCTTGTGTTTGCTTCCACCACTCATGGCATTGTTGTTGCATGGGATCCTCATTGTTTCGGTACGTTTGTCTTCCACCGTAATTATAATTGTTTCATCCAGATGCATGCGGGTTAGCAAGTTTCCCTTTACTAATTAACTTTCTTCTTGTGTTTCCAAGGTCCTGTGAACATTCCACCACCTATACTTGAAATTTTTTATAACCAAGGGGGAGATGACGATGGTGATGATCATGATCATGAGGACGAGCAGGACTTATGTACTCAGTGGCGGCTGGCAAATAATTCCGATGGATCACCTCTTCTTGTCTGTATACAGTGCACTGAGATTGTTACTACTGAGGGAGCACATGTTGTCTCCCATGGTCGCCCTCTCCGGACCTATTCCAACACCTGTTGCAGGGTATTCGGGATGGATACTGGTGTGCTAGTGCCAACACCTTCTCCCTGGTACAGTATTGATAGTCTTGGAGCAAACTCGCTCTTCCTTGGACCAAACTATTTAATGATGGTTAAAGGCGATCCAGCTGCTGTTGACACAACGTTACTACCATTTATGAGAAGCAACTGTATCTATACCTCGGACATTGCGGTGGTTCCCTACCCTGCTCCTAATATATGCCGCTTCAGCCTGGATGATCAGTCATGTGTTTCTCTCGATATTGACAATAGCTGGCCCTTCCCAGAGCACCTATGGTTCAAAGCAAGCGTTTCCAACGCCAAGGATTGGTTGAGTTGAAGTTCATTTCATTGCTTGTTATTTGTTGTGTGATGAAAAGTTCAGTATTTACTAGACTGTTTTGTTGGAAATAATCTATAATCCAACATGTATCATCGTTGTCGTTGTGTGTTGATGACTTGTTGTATGTAATGAATGGTACATTTGCAAATGCGTGTCATAGACTCAACTTATGAATGGTTTTCGAGTCACTTCTTGGAGTGTGAGTACCGTAGTAGTATAGCCAGCATCCGGTTAGTATATGAAGTTGCAACATCACATAGAGCCAACCTAATATTGGAGTACCAGATCTGAGATGCCACGTGTACCAGATGGATGACTCCAAGTTCGACCACCGTGATGCTAGGTGCGAGCCAAGGAACACTGTTGGAGAGACCCCCCTCATAATTTCCTACATTGGTCGTTTGATTCATAGGATAGAATGCTATAGGATTTTTTTCCTATGTAATCATGTTTTAATTGGCAATCTAGCATCCACTCCAACTTTTGTTTCACTTCCTTTGATCCTACGAAGAGAGTACTTGCTCTAAATGATGTGCCGCTGCAAGAGCCGCCTATATTAATTAACCATGCTCTAAAAAGCTGGACCAGCTTTGGCTATAGTAGTACTGTACTAGGTTAGTAGGTGACCTTGTGCTTGGCTCTTCTCCTCTTCCGGAAGTCGAACAATAATGATGGTACTACTTCTGGCAATCTGACACCAAATGAACTGTTGCACGTCCACTGCTTGTAAGCAAAAGTTTCTTCTCGTGCTGCAAGCCACCGCGCACGCGTTGGCGAGGGAGAAGGCGTAGTAAGCAAGCTTCTCGTCGTTCTGCGAGTTGATAGGACACATCAAAGTTACGCATTTATTAGTACTCTCTTCCAAAAGGGCCGACCATGTCCATGGCTACCATCCCATGCTCTGTCATTGAGAACATGCACTATTCACGTGCCATCGAGGAGAAAAAATATTGCGTAGTATTAGGTGCCATCGAAGTGCACGACTCACTTACGCACTGCATATCTCCATTTTCTTGCATGACACGCCACCTTGATGCATGCTAGATGTCCCGCGTGTCATGGAGGCATATAGTATGATTTTGTAAAATGGAGGCATATAGATGTCCCGCGTGCCGGCAATAGGATGAACAAAGCTCATGTCTTAAACGAAAGAGTGGAAGAACATAGATTCCCGACGACCGAGAAGGAGCTACAAACCTTGGGGTGGAGCTTCTGCACTCATAATATTTTATATTATTCAGCGATATAAAATCAACCAAATCTCTCCACGTTCCTATACCATTCTATAGTACTATGAGAATAACTTTGAACGTAAGCCATTGATTCACTCTATCCAATGGTCATAGTTGGAAAATCCAAACAAAACCAAGCATTGGATCAACTCTTTTTTCAAGATAAAATCTTTTAGCACTTAGATTGTTGCCGCCTACCCACCTAGCCCACCTATATATCCGCTCATGTGTGATGACCACAGGAGCTATCCACTCAGATTGTATGTTAAAAAAATAAAGGTTGATAACTAATGCGGCACCTTGGGCCAACGCGGCCAGATCGCATTTTTCACGAGAAATTACACACCATGTTTCATTGACATGTGGTCCCGTTCCAACATGTCAGTGAGACGACGGCGAGTCCTTTTGTACAATTTCTGAAAGGACGTGTAGGCCGGGGCGCTTCTTCGTGTACCGTGGCAAACTGGCAACCGTCCACTGACTCTTCGCCTTTCCCTCTTGATTTGGAACTGTTGTCGCACGCTCTTCCTCCCTCCTCCATTTGCCTTCACCCTTCCTTCTGCCATTGTTCGATCGTCTTCTCCATGGAGGGAACAAGTCGGAAATGACCCCGTTATTCTTGCCCCGATCTGAAAGATGGCATGGTGGGGGAACTCATTGATCGGTGCGACGTCATCACCTCGGCTAGCATGGAAGGTTCGTTCAAGAACATTCTTGACTCAACTAATAGCATCATTACAAGGAACCCAAGGGTCCAGGAGCGGTTTGATCTCCCCTATCTTCTTCGTCGTGACCCTGCTGACTGGCGCGGGGACGAGGGAAGCCTCGCCTTATGCAATTTGATGCCGCTTGATAATGATACATATGATGTTAAGATGCCATCGCTTGAGGGCAAGGCTTGGGCAGGCGCAAATGGAGATTGGGTTGTTTATATTGGGTACAATTGCGAGTGGGAACTTGTGAATGTGTACACTCGTCAGCGGATTCCACTTCCAATAATCTCCGAGTGCCCTGAGGTTGAGCACATAGATGATCTACGTACGTTCAAATATGATCATGGTGACTGTCGTCTACGGAAGATAGCAATTTCTCGAGTTCCCAACCGCTCTTGGAATTATAAGAACTATCAAGTTGTTGCTATCTTTGACAAGTTTGTTGCCGTCCTTCGTGGTTCAACTGGATGGATATTGCTCAAAAAACAGTTTCTATACACGGATGTGTACTGTGATGCAATTGAATACGAGGGTCCTGTGTTTGCTGCCACCACTCATGGCACTATTTTTGCATGGGATCCTCGTAGTTTCTGTACGTTTGTCTTCCACCGTAATTATAATTGTTTCATCCACATGCATGCGAGTTAGCAAGTTTCCCTTCTCTACTAATTAACCTTCTTCTTGTGTTTCCAAGGTCCTGTGAACATTCCACCACCTATACTTGAAATAATTTATAACCAAGGGGGAGATGACGATGGTGATGATCACGAGCATGAGGACGCGGAGGGCCCATATACTCAGTGGCGCCTGGCAACTTCCGATGGATCACCCCTTCTTGTCTGTATACAGCCCACTGTTGATTTTACTACTAAGGAAGCAGGTGTTGTCTCCCATGGTCGCACTCTACGGACCTATTCCAACACCCGTTGCATGGTATTCGGGATGGATACTACTGTGCTAGCGCCAACACCTTCTCCCTGGTACAGTATTGATAGTCTTGGAGCAAACTCACTATTCCTTGGACAAAACTATCCAATGGTGGCGAAAGGCGATCCAACTGTTGTTGACACAACGTTACTACCTTTTATGAGAAGCAACTGTATCTATACGTCGGACATTGCGGTGGTTCCCTACCCTGGTCGTCATATAGTAGGTCGCTTCAGCCTGGATGATCAGTCCTGCGTTGGTCTCGAGATTGACAGTAGCTGGCCATTCCCAGAGAATCACTTGCGGTTCAAAGCAAGGTTTCCAACGCCGAGGATTGGTTGAGTTGAAGTTCATTTCATTGCTTGTTATTTGTTGTGTGATGAAAACTTTAGTATTTATAATGTATTCTCGCTGTCGTTGTGGGCTGATGACCTGTTGTATGTAATAAAATGATATGTCTGTGATAAACTTACTAAATTTATGAATGGCTTTTGAGTCGCTTCTCTGAGTGGGTGCTGCGACGAGGCAAAAAAATATTTTCTGAATACATAATTGTACGTGCATTGCAACAGGTTATCGGATGAGGCCAATCAACAATAGTACACTAATTGTACTAGCTTCACATGCTGCACTATCTCTACGTCTACGTACGTAATACAACAAGTTTTAAACTTGAGACCAGCCACCATCCTCACAAACAACACTTTTTAACCTAGCACAGACTCCAGGAAATTTGGCCATAGTGTGAGGTGGGCCATATGTTAATGTGTTCGCTGTACGTAACCAGCACCTCGAATCCTCGATACTACTACTATAAGTAGTAGGAGTAGTAGGGTGGCATGGGCCAGAACAAGCATTCACGTCCAGGAGTACGGCACACTTCACCAGCACGACTTCCATCTGACACCATATTTGTTGGAGTCCGTGCTACAGCAATCTCTTCAACCTCGTCGTTTCTCTAACTCAGCCATCGCACGGCGGGCGAGGTGGGGGTTTGCCGATAGTCAGTTTCCTCAACTGCGGTCCCACTTGTAAGTCCAACTCCAACGCACGACCCCAAACGGACCTCCGTTTTGCCCAGATTCTGTCCGTTTGGGTAGGGCAATGGGGTCGTGTCCGGGCCATTTCTCGGATGCGGTGGCCGTGCGCCGAACGCGCGAACGCATCCCGGCCGCGTACATTTTTCTTTGCAAACACATATCTTTTTTCATCATTGCTTTTTGGTACATGGAAATACATCACGAAAATTTTGACTAGAAAAACAAGAACCACAAGAATACATTTTAGAAGATATCCAACTTCCATAACTGCTCCTGTAAGTTGGATCAGTGCCTTGTCGATGCATTCATTGTTATCTGCGGAGGCTCGATCCTGCGTGCTTCTTTCTTCTTCGAGTGTAAAGAAGTAGACGTGTCTAGCCTCTATTCTATCAACAAGTGCACTAGTCTCATCTCTAGCCTCTATGCTAGCTAAAAGTGCTAGAACATCTACTAAATTGCGCTCTATCAATATATCGTTGTACTCTTCTTCCCAATACCAAAACTTGCATCCATTCTACACAATAAAATTTTAAGTTAGCACAGCTAGTCTCATCCGAGAGCACGACCGAAGATTTGGTCGAGTTCTTCCTCCTTTTGCCGACACGTGGGACATCCAGCATCCAGGTCGTGTCATGCAAGAAAATAGAGTGGTAGTTGAAGCCACGTGATGTGCATCTTGGGTTAAACTGTCAATAGAATCTTACTACTCTTGAGTAACTCGAAAAGCGGCCACCGAAGATCTTTATTGGATTTGTTTTTCATCACTAGCACGTCAAGGTGAAAGATGTGTAGGTTCAGTGGGTCCTCTTGCGTTTTCACTGAAATGTGGGACCGCATATGACCAAACAGACGATGGGCTCTGCGCGTCTGCTGGCTGGCTGAGAAGAGAGATAGAGGAGGGCTGAGCACGGACTCCAGGAAATTTGTTCTACATAACCAGCACCTCGATATAGTGGGGTGGCATGGGCCATAACTAGCATTCATGTTTGTAGTACGGCACACGCCACCCACACGAGTCCCATCCGACACCAATTTTCTTGGAGTCCGTGCTACAGCCATCTGTTCTCCCTCCTGTTTTCTCAGCCATCGCGCGGTGGGCGGGGTGGGGGTTTGCCGATAGTCGGTTTGCTAAACTGCGGTCCCACTTGTAAGTGAAAATGCAACACAACACGCATTCCCCCTTGAGCGGCGTGCCGGACCAACCGTGTGGGGGTGCGACGCGAACACGGCAGGCTTTTCCTTTTGAACTTGTAACTTGTAAAATTTGGTTCTGCTCCATGGTGCGACCGATAGATAGAAATAACGATTTTCCCTAGAGTAATGAGAAGTTTGGTTCTGGCGCGGTTCATGCATGGAGTACGTAGGAAAATTATGAAGTTGATGCGAAAGGTAAGATAATTACTAGTAGTACCATATACTACTACATGGATTTGACGGAAAGATAAAGATACATACGGATCCATCAACGACATCTCACGCCCTAGTGCACCGGGTCACCAACCGACGTGTGAGGAGCAGCGGCGTTGGCGGCAAGCTCAACGTGCTTCTGAAAAATGCCGTCCAAGGTTGCCCTGCGGTCCAAGAAGGCCAGCGTCCTATCGTCCTCCTCTTGCATGTAGTAGTCCTTGTGGACGATTTGCGTGTAGACGTGGGTGATTATGTCGATGGTGTCTTGCTGCGCCAGGCGCTGCGCGGCGAGCGCGACCTCGAGGTGGACATTCTCCGGCGCGACGGCGGGCAGTCGCAGGGCCACCAGTGCGTCGAAGAGGTTGTCACCATAGAGGCCGTTGAGGGTGGCAGGCATCGCAGAGCCTGGGCGCGTGGGCTGGAGGCGTACGTCAAGGTTGTCCGCGAGCTTCTTGACGACGGTGAACTTGTCGAGGAAGCCGACGAGGACCTCGTCGAACAAGGAGACGAAGCTGTCGTCCAAGTGGCCCCTCGCCCTGGCGGCCTCAAGCACTACCTGGAGACGTTCCTTGGTGCCGGGCCGCAGGCCGGCGTCGTGGACCATCTGGCACAGCCGGCTGATGCTCGCGCTCATCGCCTCCATGGGTCTAGCTTCTAGTCAACTGATCTTGCGATTGGAATGATCACTCTTGCCCTTGGGTGCGTAGGTGCGTAGGATTTCGTAGATTGGACTGGCGGGAGCCTTTATATGAGAAGTGCAGACTGCGTTGAATTCACGTGCGTGTTGGCCATCTACTCCTCGCCCCTCTATTGCACCTCCCTTTGGCTGTATAACAGGTTGGCCAGCCATCCGTTCGGCCCACGTGTCATACACCCAAAGGCAGGTGCAGTAAGTCAATGAAGCTGCGTCCCCCTCCATGCCCGTGCATGCTTTCAATGACTTGAGACTACCAAACATCACATGCAGTGGTTAGTTCATTGCATGTAATCCTATTAAGTAGCAAAAAGACATTAAGTTATATCGCCGATAGGAATAAAACAATACACCATGTATTTATTTACAGATGGAGTAGTACATTTTTTGTGACATGCATTACTAGATATTGCTAGTCAAATACTAAATCCAGATGGACGTGGTAATACTACTAAATCCAGACGGTGGTGCTAGTACTAGTAGTAGTAGTACTACCAATGTAGTAGCACTGTACTACCCGTTGGTCAAATTATTATGTGTTGCTCCTCACAGTGAAGTGACAAGACCCTACGCCGGAGATGACACCTGAGTATAGGCGCCGTGTTCGGCATACCATAGTCAGCCTCACCGTCTGCAGTAACTATCATCATGGCTGTAGACCTAGCCTGCTTACAACTAGCCATGTTCGACATAATTTCCCGTGCGTAGATGCCCGTGCATTGCACGGAACACCAAGATTGGGGGGTGGACGGCGCCTACAGTGGCCATCGCGCCAAATTTTTCCATGGCCTTCTAGATGTGGTGGGGAGGAGATAAGGCTGATTGTGAGAGAAAAGGAGTTGTTTGTAAATAGGGAACAAGTGCGGGCATCTTTTTGCAAAACTGGAGAAGTTTTGTTTGTATGCGTCAGATCTAGATCCGACGGCTATTGGCGAAAGATGGCAGGCACAACATCATCACCAACTCAGGACCTGTTTGATTCGCAGAATTTTGAAAACGCAGGAATAGGACACGGCAATATTACAAGTTTCAAACTGATATTACAAATATTAGGAGTAATGCTGCACCTACGAAGAGGGAATTACTAGGAAGTTTACGTAAGAACCTTTGTTACTTTAGGTGGATGCAGCATTACCGTACAAACTAAAATCCACCGCCCTGACAAGTCACTAATCGGCAAATAAGTTTTCGAGCCTCTGGCCACTTGATGTTTCAAAAACAAATTCAGCTTCTGCGGAGACTTTGTCATTTAGGCTTAGACGCTTGCGGTGATCAGCACGCCATTCATTGTTGCGCCAGAGAACGCCAAACCTCATTACCTTGAGCACACTTGCCTCTAGAACAAAGAACCTGGCCAATTTAATCTCAGATGTGCTGCCTCGGTAGTCTATCAAATCAATTTCTGTAAGATGGAGATCAAGGCATTCGATGAGATTGTTATAGTGCAGCACATTTTTCACTTTCGGGTCTTTTTTTATCTGCAAAGAAGAGAACATATTAGAGCAGCTAGCTGTATAAGATTGCCGTGTCATCAAGAGGTACCAATATCATTCGCTCATATGATAGGGTTGGCTGGCTAGTGATATTTTCTCTCTCTCTCCTCTCATTTACCTAGGAGTACGTGAAGAGCTTGGGCATTTGTTGCCTTCCACTATGTGGCCGTGCCACATTTCGCAAAAGTATGCCACATAATACGCATCGATGTCAAATCAAAAGATTCTGGCACCGCTCTCGCGATGTGAGAGAGTTGGCACCGCTGTGCACACAGACCCATATGTATAAACAAATCAATCAAACCAACTACACCATCCTCTCACTCCTCAGTCCTCTCTCTCTCCCACGCAAGTGTTTTTTCATTGCGTGAGTTAATTTGGCACCGGAGCAAAGTAGGTGATCCAGATTGGGGAACCAGGTGAGCAATGGAGGGGCATCGATGCCAAATGCATCACAAGTGAATTTGGCACGTGTTTTGGCCTACATAGTGGAGGGTCGTTATAGCCCACTTTTGTACTACCTCTTATTTAATATAAAATTTTGACCATAGATTTACGTAATAAAATGCCAATGCATGTCACTAAAAATTACACCATTTGAAATTATGTTCAAATACGAATCCAACGATATAGTTCTTAGTGACATGCATTAACATTTTGTCAGTTAAATCTATGGTCAAATTTTGATACTACAAAATAGGAAGAGTAAACCAGGACAAAGGTAGTACTCGCTCTTAGGGTAACCATAGAGTTACTGGAGTAGTCTAAGTTACTTTCCACTATGACTAGCCTAGGCTACTATAGAAGTACAACAAAAAACGATGCAGGTGATCACGTGAGAAAAAATACTAAAAACATGTCTTTCGGTGCAGTGCGTAGATGTAGTTTTGAACACTACACTTGTCATCGTAATTTGGGAAAATTACGAAAAATTTGAGCTACGTTGTGATTACCGTTTACTAATAGGAAAGAAGTTTCACCTCGATGAGTAGCTTCTCCGTGCACGGAAAGCATGTAAGGAATCTAACAACTTGATCCAGATTGGGGCCGATAGATTTTATTGCCAAGATCTTCACTGTGCGCATAGACTGGGTCAAGCTTGTCGGAATCATTTTCTGGAAGACGGTCGTAAATACATCAAGAAGAAATTAAAAAATGTGAATTTCAAGAAGACGGAGAAGAAGATGAGTGTTGTACTTGAACGATTACGGATCTAGTAAAGAGTTCGGAGAATTTGGCAGACGAGTGCACCAACGCTGTCAATTTCGGCGCGTCAATGACCCTGATTTTTGTTGGATGTTCTAGATCCGATACAAGCAATCTCTCAAGGAAAGGCGCATTCTCAATGACCATAACGTGGAACAGCTGGAGTGATCTCTTCCCAATTGATGTCTTGTTGCAGGGCCAGCAAGATACATAAATCCATCGGAGATTCGTCGAGGCGATGTGGAGGCTAATGAACCCGTGGATCTGCTCAAGACGAAGGTACTCGAGCGCAGTACAGCTGCGGAGCAGGTGCTCCATAGCCTTCTTCGGGATGACAACGTCGAAGAGGTCGAGCTGCTTGAGTTGAGGGAGAATAAGGGCGGGTGCGGCATTAATCTGGGGAAGATAGCAGGAGCTGAAGCTGGCGCGGCACAGCGTTGGCGCGAGGCGGAGCGCGGACGGCGACAGAGAGCAACATCGTCCAGCTTCAAAGCTAAGCTCCTCGAGCTGATCTAGGGCGGGGGATAAGAACCACTCATCGAACTTGGGTTGGACCTTGCAGTTGGTACTGAACATGCGGATGTCAAGGCGTCTGGCTGGCCCAGGGTGCGATGAAAGGATCTTGGAGACTGTGGCCATGCGTTTGCAATCCCCGTCGCAAAGGCAGCTATCGACGGTGAGGTGGAGGGGGACGCGGCGCCAGAGGGGGCGCCACCGCCGGGAGAGCAGGGCGGTCCGCACGGCATATTTGGTGGGGAGGAGGCCGATGATGATGAGCAGCATGTCGTCGGGGAGGCTGCTGATGAAGTCCAGGCTCGCCGGATGCGGTTTTGGCTCGAGCCGCCTCCGCTTGTTGGCCGCCTCGCCATCCATGTCAACCGGCGGCGACGCTGGTGTACATGTGTGCTGGTGTGTGTTGTGTGCTGGGTGTGCGCGAGTGCGTCCTTCTGTGCATGCCGCCGCGCAGTGGTGAATTGTGCGCGAGTGCGTCCTCCACGCGGAAGAAGTGTGTCCTCAATGCGCCCTCGATTTACTAGCATGCGGGGTGCTACCCCGAGTGGTTTCAACTTTGTTTACTTCACCGCATGTCAGATGGGCCTCTAGTTTACTTATTTTCACCCACTGCCACATGGGCCAGCACACGAAGATACAGAACACGAGCTGACAAGGCAGCATGTGGACTGGTTGACCGGTCAACTAAACAATATACGGAGCTATGCGCTGACACAGTGAGCGTATAATCCGTCGGTATAGAGTGTTCGTGTGAGAGGGGGGCCCGTGAGAGATAGCAGAGAGAGAGAGAAAGAGCTACTCTCTCCGTTCGATAATGTAGTTCCAACATTTTTTTAAAAGTCAAACTTTTGAAACTTTGACCAAGTTTATAAAGAAATTACTTATATCTACAATACCAAAGATAAATGATAGTATGAAGTAAGTAAATGTTGTGATGAATCTAATGATCTTTCCAGATGTAAATGTTTTTCTCCACATATACCTGGTCAAACTTTTCTGAGGTTTGACTTTTCAAAACATCCATATGCTTATGGACGTGAGAGAGTCCCTAACTGGAGAGAGAGAGAGAGTGAGTGAAATAGAAAGAGTGAGTGAAAAAGTGTGTGTGCGTGTGTGAAAGAGACATGGACAACACTCGATAAAAGTCGAGAAAAAACGTGTGTGTCTTATGCAAACATATCACACATGCATCTTCGACAACGGAAGCAAGGTGAGGAGATAGTGTGTGGTTGTTTGCAATCGAGAGAGCAAGACCCCTAGCACGTGGCCAAGAGGGGTCTGACAAACAAGGGAGAGAGGTCGAGAGAGACGTATGGCGAAAATGCAGACATGGGGAGGAGAGAGTGTATGTTTGTCATAGAGAGATCCCCTGGAGATCGTGATTGGACTACATGGGTGGGAGATCGAGTGACAAGGTGTGCGCGCGATAGAAGATACCCCGAGAGATATCGAGATAGACGTATGGATGGAAGGAGACAATACGTGTGTTCCTGATGGCTAGTGAGAGATAATCATACTTAGGGGGGAGTGCTTGCACCTATGATGGGGTGAGGGATTATGGTACTTATTAGGGGGGTGCGTGTCACATAGAGAGAGAACAAGGGCGGAGAGTGTTGGATGGGTCTATATGTATAGCGCGAGCGAGACATGTGTATGTGTGAACCAGGGAGATATAAAGTTTGAGAGAGATTGAGGAGCCCCGATAAGGCTGAGTGGTGCGTCAGATAGCTGAGAGGGGGAAAGAGATATTCCATCCGCTCGATAATGCAGTGCATGTAATTTTTTTTAGAAGTCAAACTTTGGAAACTTTGATCAGGTTTACACAAGTGTTATTTATATCTTCAATACCAAAGATACATCATATGAAACTACATCTCATGGTGAATCTAATGGTATATGTTTGCCGTTCTAGATGTAATTGTTTTTCTCCACGTACATGGTCAAACTTTGTGATGTTTGACTTTTCAATAAATCAATATGCTATGGACCGAGGAGAGTGCCTAAGTCGAGAGGGATCAAGTGCGTGTGAAGGAGAATGAGTAAGTGTGCAAAAAGAGTATGTGTGTGAAAGAGAAAGTGATAACAAACGATAAATTAGAGAGAGTGTGTGTGTTTTTTCGTTTCTTAGGCGAACATATCACGCATGCATCTCCGAGATAGAAAAGTGAGGCAAGGAGATACACGAACATAGCTAGTGTGTGATTGTTTGCAACGGAGAGAGACACCCCTATAGCACATGTCCAATAGAGGTCTGGCCAACAAGGAACAAAGGTCGAGAGGGACACATGGAGAACATGGACGCATGGGGAGGGCGAGAGGGTGTGTTTGTGATAGAGAGACCCCCTCGAGATCGTGAGGGGACTATATGGGTGGGAGATCGAGGGAGGTGCGTGCGCGATAGAAAGATGCCCCGAGAGAAATCGAGATAGACCATGCACATGTTTGTGATGGAGACTAAGATTAGCTAGTCATATACATATAGGGGGGACTGCGTTTGCCTACAATTGAGTGAGAGACCATCATACTTGGCTAGCTAGGCATGAGATTGTGTGTGTGTGCGTGTGAGATGGAGAGAGAACGAGGGAGAGAGATAGAGTTTTAGATGGGCCTATCGAGTGCGAGTGAGATATGCATGTGTATGTGTGACCCAGGTAGATGGAGAGTTTGAGAGAGATGGGGAAGAGCTCTGAGATGACAGAGTGGTGCGTGAGAGAGTTACGGGCAACAAGCCAACGAATTTGTGTGCGTACGATGAGTGCACCCAAGATATCTAGCTTGGACTAGAGAATCATACATAGTGTGCGAGAGAGACCTATAGATGGAGTATATATGCATGCGAACTAGAAAGACCCCCCCCCACGCACACACACAAAGAGAGAGAGAGAGAGAGATGGAGAGAAAGAGAGAGGACCAACAAGGTTTGTGTGTTGGATGTGTGCGACAGAATTGTAGATTGTCGGCGAGAGAGAGAGAGAGCATGAGTCCGGGAGAGGGGGAGGTCGCGTTTTATGCATCAAAGACTGATATAAACCATGTTTCGATATAAACTTGCATTCAAATATTTAAATTGGAGAACATGTTGTTTGCAATCCACACATGAACAGATATATGCGTATATCAAACAAGTTCATTAATTTGGCTTTCAACATGTTCATGGAGTACTATAATACTGTACAACATGCTATTCGATTGAGGTGTTCAATTTTGGTTTTAGTTCACTATTTTGACCTGGTGAACGAGCTATTTCATTGAATCGAGATATTTCATTTTTGGTTTGATTCCCGTTTTGAGTGGGTCAACTATTTGTCATATAGTAAATCGCTAGCAACGAGCATGTAAAAACACATTACTCCCGAGCATCATCTCTCCATCTAAAAAAGAAGTGGCAAGATAATATTTCTAAATTTGATTCGAATCGACTTGGTAAGGTAGACGTGGATGCTCGTTCTCCCAAATTTTGAACGAACTGTTAAACATCCTCTGCTCGGTGGAATTTGCCCAAGCAAATAAATGGGAGACGCGGAATTACCGTCCTATGTGGGAGACGCATTAATTGGCCCGTTGTGCATCGAGGGTAGGTTCGTAACTTCATCCAAGCGCGCCTTCTCCTCGGCCGAAATGACATGTGCCGAATAATTCATAAACCATGGTCGGCAAAACACGCTCTCCTCGCCCGAAATAGCTCACGCCCACTATTTCAAAACACGCTCTCCTCGCCCGAAATCGCTCGCGCCCACTATATTTCAACACACGCCCTCCTCGCCCGAAATCGCTCCCGCCCACTATTTGGGGAGAAGCAAAGCTACTCTACTATTCCTGACCCTCAGTACACAGACCCAAGCCGAGAAGCCTAAAAGCAGGGGTAGAACTGTAACTCCCCCTCACATTTCAGACAAATGCGTCCGTAAAACATGGTTCCACTCCCCTCCATATCCCCCCCCATTCATACCTCGTGGGCGCCAAATCACCTTCTCCCCGGAAGCTCCCTTCTCCCGAGCCGCGAAACCTCAGCCCCTCCTCCATGGCGCCCCCCACCGCACCAATTTCACAGCCGCCCTCCTCCCTAATGCCGGAGACGTTGTCCATTTGCCGTCGTGCACTGGGCCGTGTGCCTCTTACTCCGTGCTGCTGGAGCTGCCTCGACGACGGCCGCGTGAACCGTACCGGAGTCGATTCACCCCCGCCGTTGTTCACGGCACCGGAGCGGCTCCAACTTCGGATCCGTCCAGAGTCCCGGCGCTGCGTCCTCGTAGCCGTCGACCGTCGCGACATCGCTGTTTCCCTGCTGCCGGTGGCCACTGAGGGAGTCCTGGACTAAGGGGTCCTCGGGCGTCAGGCCTGTAATCCATGGGCTGGACTGATGGGCTGGACTGATGGGCTGTGAAGACATGAAGGCCGAAGACTGTACCCGTGTCCGGATTGGACTCTCCTTGGCGTGGAAAGCAAGCTTGGCGACCAGCTATGAAGATTCCTTCTTATGTAACCGACTCTATGTAACCCTAGATCCCTCCGGTGTCTATATAAACCGGAGGGCGTAGTCCGGATAAGGGATACTCATTACCATAGTCATATAGGCTAGACTTCTAGGGTTTAGCCATTACAATCTCTTGGTAGATCAACTCTTGTAATACTCATATTCATCAAGATCAATCAAGCAGGAAGTAGGGTATTACCTCCATAGAGAGGGCCCGAACCTGGGTAAACATCGTGTCCCCCGTCTCCTGTAACCATCGATCCTAGACGCACAGTTCGGGACCCCTACCCGAGATCTGCCGATTTTGACACCGACATTGGTGCTTGCATTGAGAGTTCCACTGTGCTGTCGATGAAAGGTTCGATGGCCCCTTCGATCGTCGATAGTGACGCCGTCCAAGGAGAAACCTTCCTCCCCGGACAGATCTTCGTGTTCGGCGGCTTCGTACTACGGGCCAACTCGCTTGGCCATCTGGAGCAGATCGATAGCTACGCCCCTGGCCATTAGGTCAGATTCGGAAGCTTGAACTACGTCGCGGACGTCCGCCGAGACCTGATCTTCGATGGACTCGAGACCGCGACGATCGCTCCCCCTCGCCCCGATGAACATGACTTAAATCTGTCATCGGATCACATCTAGGAGATTGTTCCTGTTGCTACAACGGCCTTAGAACCGGAGCAGATCGTGCCATCCGAGGCCACAGAGTCCGCAGCGGTGGAGCCGCACACGGACTCGACACCCTGCAATATTTGCGTCAACGGAACTCCGGACTCGTCTCCGGCTATAAGTTCCGGACCATGTACGCATGCGAACACCGAGCTGGATCGATTTTCGAATTCAGCGCCATAGACATCTTCCAGCACTCACCTTTGGGTGATGTGCTAAACTCTTTAAAGAATTTGTCCTTGGAGAAGGACTCACAGCCGAACTATGTTCGGTTCAAGCTAGAGGCTGATGATGGGGAATTTTGCTTCCCACCCGCCACCCACTTCATAGCCACTGTCGATGACTTAACCGACGTGCTTGATTATGGCTCCGAAGACATCCACGGTATGGACAACGATGCCGACAAGGAGCAAGGCCAAGACCCGCCATTCACTGGACGTTGGACGGCCACCTCTTTGTACGATGTGTACATGGTTGACACACCTAAAAAAGCTAGCGACGATGACAAAGAAGATCCAGTTGCGAATAAACCTTCTGAGAGACAGTCCAAGCGCCGGCGCCCTAAACGCCGTTCTAAACCTCGTCGCTCAAAAGATGGCAACACTAGCACCGGAGAAAATAGTACTCCGGGCGACGCCAAAAACAATGAAGACCCTGTTGGAGCTACATCCGAACAGGAGGAACAAGACAACGGGCAAGTTAAGCCTGATAAACAGGCCATGCCCAATGACCCGGATGACGATAGTTATCGTTCAGTCTCCGAGGATGAGGAGAGCCCCGGCAGCGAGGATTTCATCATGCCTGAGGCACCCCTCGAGCAGGAGCGCTTCAAGCACCAGCTAATAGCTACTGCAAGAAGCCTGAAGAAAAAGATGCAGCAGCTCCAAGTCGATCAAGACCTACTCATTGACAGATGGACCGATGTCCTAGCAGCCAAAGAATACGGCCTCAAGCGCCCAGCCAAGAGTTACCCAAAGCACAGACTGCTACCTCAGTTCGATGTGGAGGCACCAGATCCCATACCTCCCTTGCGTAATGCGGAACGACCACCACGTGGTCGGGATAGTGCGATGGACCGACCACCCCGCGGTCGGGATAAAACGGCAACTCAGGCCGAACAACAGCCCGCCCCACCGCCTCGTAAAAACAGGGACAGAACAACTCGCGACCATACATACGACCTTCGGCAGGATCTGGACAGTAGAGCAGGACACACCAGATCAATCTACGGATCGCGAGGACGCTTCCCAACTCAGGATGACGGCTACCTATTCGGACGTGACAAACCTAGTCAATCCCGGGCCGATAACCGCAGACGGTCTTCATCGGAGGTGCGCCGGGACGCGGCCCGATATAGAGGCGCCGCACACCCTCTCTGCTTCATAGATGAAGTACTGGATCACGAATTCCCCGAGGGGTTCAAGCCCGTCAATATTGAATCATACGACGGAACAACCGATCCCACAGTGTGGATCAAAAATTTTATTCTCCACATCCATATGGCCCGAGGAGATGATCTCCATGCCATCAAATACCTCCCACTAAAATTAAAAGGGTCAGCTAGACACTGGCTAAATAGCCTGCCTGAAAATTCTATCGGCAGTTGGGAGGACTTGGAAGAAGGTTTTTTTGACAACTTCCAAGGTACTTATGTCCGGCCACCAGATGCCGATGACTTAAGTCATATAGTCCAACAACCCGGAGAATCAGCCAGAAAATTCTGGACTAGGTTCCTAACCAAAAAGAACCAGATCGTTGACTGTCCGGATGCCGAAGCCTTAGTAGCCTTCAAACACAGCATCCGTGACGAATGGCTCGCCCGCCACCTCGGCCAAGAAAAGCCGAAATCCATGGCAGCCCTCACAACACTCATGACCCGCTTTTGCGCGGGTGAGGACAGCTGGCTGGCTCGTAGAAAAAACACAGCCAGCGAGGCAGGCCCCTCCGAGGCCAAGAACAGCACCGGCAAGCTCCGGCGCAAGAGGCACAAACACCGAAGCAATGGCGATAACACAGATGACACCACAGTTCACGCCGGATTCAGTGGCTCCAAGCCTGGCCAACGAAAGAAACCCTATAAAAGGAATAGCGAGGGACCATCCAGCTTGGACCGCATACTCGATCGTCCGTGCCAGATATATGGCACCCCAGGCAAACAAGCCAATCATACCAACAGAAATTGCCGGGTTTTCAAGCAAGCCAGCAAGTCAAATACCGAGAGCAAGGAAACGGGATCGCAAAGCGAGGACGACGACGAAGAGCCCCGGCAGCCGAACACTGCGACAAGGAGTTAATCTTCGATATCGTCCCCTTCCGCAGCGGCCACTGCTCGGACGA
This sequence comes from Triticum aestivum, assembly GCF_018294505.1. Taxonomy (NCBI): domain Eukaryota; kingdom Viridiplantae; phylum Streptophyta; class Magnoliopsida; order Poales; family Poaceae; genus Triticum; species Triticum aestivum. The sequence goes on along the minus strand of NC_057814.1, from coordinate 133,330,367 downwards.
ACCGCGTTTGCTAGATTCAACGCAGTGCCACACTACGCTTATCTCAAGCTCAAGATGCCCGGTCCACGCGGTGTCATAACAGTTAATGGAAACACGGAACGCTCCCTCTGTACTAAGGAGCACATAGCCGCCCTAGCAGCAGAGGTACAGAACGGCCTTCTCAAGCAGAACTATAATCCGGCTGCCGAGCCCCCGGACATCGTTAAGAAGGTCCGGAATACACTGCAACAGGACAGCTCGGCTCGTAAAGAGCTTGATTAGCAATTCGGCCTCCGTCCCACGCATACATAATTACGCACCCAAAAAATATGGATGGAGGCATAGCTAGCTCGCGATCAACAATACGGCTCGACCGACCCCAGGATTCGCGTACCTTTTCTTTTCCATTTCAGGTCAATTCTCTCTTTTCGAGATTTCTTCTGACAACACGTCTGTCGGACACACCAAGGAGGCAAGGAGCTTTGGCGCACAAGGGAACCCCCAGGTGGCCTCCGTTAACGATTGCTATACCTGTTTTACATACCCGCATGCAGCTCGCACTTGGTCTTGGCATGTTAAATAGCCTTTTTTGCTCATCATATTGCACGTACAAATACGTCTCGATGTATTAATCACACTATAAAAATAAAGGGCAGTGTCAGTTTTTACTTAATCTTCCCCTTTCTTCTCTGTATTTATTACTCGTTGCACATGTACATTCTGGTACGTATTACTGTGCCAGGGGCTTCATCGCAGCCCGCATTACGGCAACAAAAGTCCGAACACTTTTACAGTACAGTTCGGCACCCCGAACTTATAGCATTATATGCATCGGCTCTTAATCATGTCTTTGGTCAATAGTTGGGTTGCCCGGCTCCTGTGTTTTTTACCTTACGTTCCGCTATATCGGCTAGGGTAGTAAAGGGAGAACTACTGCGATTGTTTCCCGGTTCGTCCGGACGAGCACCTCAGTAGAGAAAGCTGAAAACTGACTGTCATGATGAGGCGAGAGCTGGTCAGCTGTTCGAGAGGTCTCAAATCCCTAGAGATTTTTTCTGCTTTATGCGAGGAATCGGGTTTTTTTATTAGGAGTCTATAATGCCCCTAGTTCGGCCTTCCGAACACCAGGGGCTTCGCCGAAGTTTTCATGGTCAAACTCCTATGGCTAAGTGAGGGTAATAAAGGCTGTATAGTTTGATTGCCTTGTTCATTGCGCTAAACACCTCCTTTAAGGACCAGAATGTGGAGTAAAGAGTGTTTAGATTTATCCCGAACACCCCCGTACTATCTACGTGGGGGCAGAAGCCGACGACTGGTCAACCCTTAGATGTTAATAAATGGTCGCACAGGAGGTAAAATTTAATCACAAGCATCATATTACATACCAATCTTGTTTCATATTACAGGACAACCCAAATGTTTTCATGGGAATATCACGTCCTTCGCACATTGCTCTGCCACAAGGCGGGATCCCTCCAGGACACCGTCGAAATACAGCTCGGGTCGCTGATTCTCCTTGCCCTCAGGTGGCCCTTCGGTCATCAACTTCTTGGCATCCATCTTCGCCCAGTGCGTCTTGACACGCGCGAATGCCATCCGCGCACCCTCAATGCCGACCGACCGCTCCACGACTTCAAGCCGTGGACAGGCACTCACAAGCCGATTTACAAGTCCAAACTAGCTGCCGGGCACGGACTCGGTAGGCCATAGCCGGACTATCAGGTCCTTCATGGCTAACTCGGCCAACTTGTGCAGCTCGACCAGCTGTTTCAGCTGGTCGCTAAAGGGCACCGGATGTTCTGGTCCAAGATATTGGGACCAGAATAGCTTCTCCGTAGACATCCCTTCTTCGGCCCGGTAGAACTCGACGGGATCCGATACGCTGCGGGGCAGATCTGTAAATACCCTTGGAAAACACAAGTTCGGGTAAGTTCAAGGACCGCTTCCTTTGCATCCTTGCCTTGCATAGCGACAGCCTTACCCGCCGCAATCTCCTTGGCCGCCTGGATTTCCTGGAGGGCACTCTGGGCTTCGGCTCGGGCATCTTGCACACTCTTGCGGGCCTTAGCAAGTTTGGATTCTTGTGCCTTAGAGTCACGCTCCAAGGACTCGTATTTTTTGGCGGCGTCCTGGAGCTCTTGCTGAATCTTGCTGGCCTTGGCCTCGTGCTTCTCGCGTGCGGCACGTTCCTTGGCTGCTTTTTCCTCGGCCTCGGCCAACGCCTTTTGAGGGCCGCCACCTCGGTCGTGGCCCCTAGTAAAAGCTCATGACACTTTAGTCAGCTTGAACCATTTATTCTTCAATATACACGCAGGTTACTGCATACCTTGGCTATCCTCCAGCTGCTTCTTCACGAGGCCGAGCTCTTCCTCAGCCCGCTCCAGTTTCTGCTTCAGTCCGGAGACCTCCGCGGTTTGAGCGGTAGCAGCCCGCAACGAGGCCTGCTTATTCACATAGACACCTTATGTTAGACTCCTGCAAAAATTATTTTTGATCCTCTGTTCGGCTTTTCCTTTCCGGACAACGAACAGAGCATCAGGGGCTACTGTCTATGCTGTGATATTCTCCTTACATTTACATTAATCACCTCAAAGCCTGCAAGAAGACTAGTGCAGGCTTCGGTCAGTCCGTTTTTGGCGGACTGCAGCCTTTCAATCACCGTACCCATATGGGCACGGTGCTCATCCACAATGGAGGCGCCTTGTAGCGCTTCCAGTAGACGGTCCGGCGCCTCCGGTTGGACAGAGGTCACCGGTTGCACACCCCCTCTTTTTGGGAAAAGCCATTTGCCGGATTCCGGAGCCGTATAGGTCTCCGAAATAGAATCCAGCTGAGGATCGAGTAGAACTCGGCTCGCACCGTCTGTCTCCGCAGGGGCTTTTTCCCCCATATATCCGGCGGCCCGGGAGTCATCCTGGGGCGCCACCCTGACGATCTCCGGAGCCCTCCCCCGGTTCGAGGAGGCCCTTTGGGACGCTTCCTCGTCATCACCCTTGGCCGAAGGGGAGTAAACGGGTGGCGGTGACATGTTGGCCCGCTCCTTGGGGTCCAGCGAACCTTCTGATGAAGATCGCGGAGAACTGTCCCGAGCCGGACTATAATAACACGATTCAAACATATCAATATTGTAAGGCGGAAAGGACGGACGTTCAGGCGTGAATAAAGATTTTTGATACTTACGATGCGGCCTGAGGCTTGGCCCGGGAAGGCCGCTCCGGACTGCTATCGACATCCCACGCGGAGTTATCCGCGGGGAAGCCTTGCCCCCTATTGGGTGCCTTCACCTCCAGATGCGTGGAGGCCGTTCTCTTCTTCCTCCCCACCTCGGGTGGGGAGTCATCTTCCTCTTCCTCCTCCTCGTCATCGTCCTCGGCGGACGAAGAGTGAGTTTCACCTTCGGACATCACGTCCGGAGCGCCTTTTCGGTGAGGGCCCCTTTGGCCGCTTTCTTGGTCGTCTTCTCCGGCACCTCATAAGGTGCTGGAAACAACATTTTCATCAGTAATGGAAATTCGGGGTCTTCGGGCAGCGGAGCTGGACAGTTAATCCCCCCTGCTACCTCGATCCAGGCCTGAAAACATGGATAGGAATGCTTAGGCTTTTTCCTCAAAATATGCCAGTAAAGGGTATGCCTTGAAAACATGAAACAACTTAACGAATTAGACTGACATTTTAAGCTGAGCCCGCGGTCCTCGGTCGTGGGCGGTGGTGTCTCGCTGGCCTTGAAGAGCACTTTCTAGATGTCTTCATGCATCATGCCGAAGAGCTCTAGTAGTGTCTGGTGCTTGGCCGGATCATACTCCCACAGATAGCAAGTCCGGCGTTGGCACGGAAGAACTCGACGAATGAGCATGACCTGGATCACGTTGACGAGCTTGATTTTTCTGTGAATCATGTTCTGGACGCACGTCTGGAGCCCAGTCAGCTCGTCCGAGGGACCCCAGGTTAGGCACTTCTCTTTCCAGGAGGTGAGCCACATCGGGGTTCCAGATCAGAATTCGGGGGCCGCCGCCCAATCAGCGTCACGCGGCTCGGTGATATAGAACCACCCCAATTGCCACCCCTTCATCGTCTCCGCAATGGAGCCTTCGAGCCAGGTAACATTGGGCATCTTGCCCACCATGGCACCTCCGCACTCTGCTTGTTGACCGCTCACCACCTTTGGCTTCACATTGAAGGTCTTCAGCCATAGGCCGAAATGAGGTGGGATGCGGAGAAAGGCCTCGCACACGACAATGAATGTCGTGATGTTGAGAATAAAGTTTGGGGCTAGGTCATGGAAGTCTAGCCCATAGTAAAACATCAGTCCGTGGACGAACGGGTGGAGAGGGAATCCCAGCCCGCGGACAAAATGTGTGAGAAACACAACCCTCTCATGGGGCTCGGGAGTGGGGACGATTTGCCCTTTTGCCGGGAGTCGATGAGCAATCTCCTTGGCCAAATATCCGGCCTCTCGGAGCTTCGTGATGTCCTTTTTCTTAACAGAGGAGGCCATCCACTTGCCTCCAGCTCTGGATCCGGACATGTTTGGAGTGCATTCTCGAACGAGGAAAAGCTAAAGCTTGGGCACTGGAGCTCAAGGGCGGAAGGACTGAAGGAGAGAAAGGGTGTGGGTGAAGGAAGGGAATCCTTATCCCCTTATAAAGGCCGCGAATATCAAGCGCCTCCCCGCTCGCCCTAAAAACTCGCATATTCCCAAGGGTAGTATAAACGGCACGGTTGGGTTACCCATGCCCGCATTGATGAGAATCCCGCAATAAGGGGACACGATCTTTGCTTTGACAAGACGTGCCAATGGCAACCCGTCTCGGTGCGTGGGGCATCAAACACAAAAACGGTTTGGAATTATGACTGGTCGGACGTAATGTCATGCTACAAAAATTTGTCAGCGGATTGGATTCGTGTAAAACTGTATTTTCTCTATGGTTGCGTATGGTGTGTGTGACAGGTCCGGATACTATCACTGCGTCCGAAGACTATCTTGGAGTTTGGAAAGAAGGGAACCTGCCTTGCATTGCCGAAGACAATATGTGCACCGGACTCCTCGTCATTGAAGCCAGGTTCAGGGGCTACTGAGGGAGTCCTGGACTAAGAGGTCCTCGGGCGTCCGGCCTGTAATCCATGGGCCGGACTGATGGGCTGCGAAGACATGAAGGCCGAAGACTGTACCCGTGTCCGGATTGGACTCTCCTTGGCGTGGAAAGCAAGCTTGGTGACCAGCTATGAAGATTCCTTCTTATGTAACCGACTCTATGTAACCCTAGATCCCTCCGGTGTGTGTATAAACCAGAGGGCGTAGTCCGGATAAGGGATACTCATTACCATAGTCATATAGGCTAGACTTCTAGGGTTTAGCCATTACGATCTCGTGGTAGATCAACTCTTGTAATACTCATATTCATCAAGATCAATCAAGCAGGAAGTAGGGTATTACCTCCATAGAGAGGGCCCGAACCTGGGTAAACATCGTATCCCCCGTCTCCTGTAACCATCGATCCTAGACGCACAGTTCGGGACCCCCTACCCGAGATCTGCCGGTTTTGACACTGACAGCGACGCCGGCGATGATGATGACAACGGCGACTGAGGGAATCTTGGATTAGGGGGTCCTCGGACTGCCGGACTATATACTTTGGCCGGACTATTGGACTATGAAGATACAAGATGGAAGACTTCGTCCCGTGTCCGGATGGTACTCTCCTTGGCGTGGAAGGCAAGCTTGGCAATTCGGATATGCAGATCTCCTCCCTTGTAACCGACTCTGTGTAACCCTAGCCCCCTCAGGTGTCTATATAAACCGGAGGGTTTAGTCCGTAGGACAACAACAATCATAATCATAGGCTAGCTTCTAGGGTTTAGCCTCCACGATCTCGTGGTAGATCAACTCTTGTAATACTCATATCATCAAGATCAATCAAGCAGGAAGTAGGGTATTACCTCCATCGAGAGGGCCCGAACCTGGGTAAACATTGTGTCCCCCGCCTCCTGTTACCATCCGCCTTAGATGCATAGTTCGGGACCCCCTACCCGAGATCCGCCGGTTTTGACACCGACATTGGTGCTTTCATTGAGAGTCCCACTGTGCCGTCACGATAAAGGCTTGATGGTTCCTTCGATCATCGGCAACGATGCGACCCAGGGTGAGATTTTCCTCCCCGGACAGCTCTTCGTATTCGGCGGCTTCGTACTGCGGGCCAACTCGCTTGGCCATCTGGAGTAGATCGAAAGCTACGCCCCTGGCTGTCAGGACAGGTTTGGAAGCTTGAACTATACTGCCGACATCCATGGAGATTTGATCTTCGACGAATTCGAGCCCATGTCAGGTGCGCCGCACGGTCACGACGAGCATGACTTAGCTCTGCCGTCGGACAGTGTTCGGGAGATCCCACCTATAGCTACTCCGGCCCTCAATCCGGAGCAGATCGTGCCGTCCGAGGACGGGTGGATGGACCCCGCCTCGGAGGCCGCACACTCCGTGGCGATAGAGCTGAATACTGACTTCACCTGCTATGAGACCTGTGTTGCCGGATCCTTGGATTTGTCCCCGGCCACAGGCTCCGAACCGCCTGCGCCCACGCCTATCGAATCTGATTGGGCGCCGATCATGGAGTTTACCTCTGCGGATATCTTTCAGCACTCGCCCTTGGGCGACGTGCTAAATTCATTAAGGTCTCTCTCCTTGTCAGGAGGCCCTTGGCCGAACTACGTCCGGCTCGAGCGGGAAGCGGATGGTGAAGAAACTCGTTCCCCGCCCACCACCCACTTAATAGCCACTGTCGACGACTTAACCGACATGATCGATTTCGAATCCGAAGACATCGACGGTATGGACGACGATGCAGGAGAGGAACAGGAACCACCGCCCACAGGGCGCTGGACAGCCACTTCATCACACGATATATATATATATATATATGGTGGATACACCCAAAGAAAACAATGACGAGGAACGGAAGGACGCAGCGAAGGATAGTTCCCCCGAGAAGCAACCAAAGCGACGGCGTAGGCGCCGCTCCAAATCTCGCCTCGGCAAAAACAGTGATAACAGCGCAAGAAAAAATAATACCCCGGTCGACTCCAGAGGAAACAGCGACCACATGGACTCAGCAACAGAGTAGGACGAGCCAGCGGACGGCGAACATAGTACAGAGCCGCTGTCTGATCACGGCAGCGCCGAGGATAAAGCTAATCAACCTGTCTCCGAAGAGGAGAACAATCCAGACGACGATGCACACATCATCCCGGAAAGGCACTTGGAGCAAGAGAACCTTCATAGAAGGCTTCTTGCCACTGCGAGAAGTCTAAAGAAGCAGAAGCAAAGGCTTAAGGCCGCGCAAAATACACTCAACAGTAGATGGAACCAAGTGCTCGACACTGCAAAAAGTACGGTGGCAGTCGCCACACAAAGAGCTATCCAAAGCGCAAGCTACTGCCTGAATTCGATGACGAGGCTTTAGAGCCTACACAGCCAAAAAATAAAACGGCCGATCAGCCGGATCAACCACACCGTGGCCGCGATAGGGCGGCTAACGATGTCGATATGACCAGGTCCATCTACGGATCTAGGAAGCGCGCTCCGGCACAGAATAAAAACCGAATATGTAGAGCTCCTCCCTTGTAACCAACTCTGTTTAACCCTAGCCCCCTCAGGTGTCTATATAAACCGGAGCGTTTAGTCCGTAGGACAACAACAATCATAATCATAGGCTAGCTTCTAGGGTTTAGCCTCTACGATCTCGTGGTAGATCAACTCTTGTAATACTCATATCATCAAGATCAATCAAGCAGGAAGTAGGGTATTACCTCCATCGAGAGGGCCCGAACCTGGGTAAACATTGTGTCCCCCGCCTCCTGTTACCATCCGCCTTAGACGCACAGTTCGGGACCCCCTACCCGAGATCCGCCGGTTTTGACACCGACATTGGTGCTTTCATTGAGAGTCCCACTGTGCCATCATGATAAAGGCTTGATGGCTCCTTTGATCATCGGCAACAATGCGACCCAGGGTGAGATTTTCCTCCCCGGACAGCTCTTCGTATTCGGCAGCTTCGTACTGCGGGCCAACTCGCTTGGCCATCTGGAGCAGATCGAAAGCTCCACCCCTGGCTGTCAGGACAGGTTTGGAAGCTTGAACTATACTGCCGACATCCACGGAGATTTGATCTTCGACGGATTCGAGCCCATGTCAGGTGCGCCGCACGGTCACGACGAGCATGACTTAGCTCTGTCGTCGGACAGTGTTCGGGAGATCCCACCTGTAGCTACTCCGGCCCTCAATCCGGAGCAGATCATGCCGTCCGAGGACGGGTGGATGCACCCCGCCTCGGAGGCCGCACACTTAGTGGAGATAGAGATGAATACTGACTTCACCTGCTATGAGACCTGTGTCGCCGGATCCTTGGATTCATCCCCGGCCACAGGCTCCGAACCGCCTGCGCCCACGCCTATCGAATCTGATTGGGCGCCGATCATGGAGTTTACCTCCGCGGATATCTTTCAGCACTCGCCCTTGGGCGACGTGCTAAATTCATTAAGGTCTCTCTCCTTGTCAGGAGGCCCTTGGCCGAACTACGTCCGGCTCGAGCGGGAAGCGGACGGTGAAGAAACTCGTTCCCCCCCCACCACCACCACCCACTTAATAGCCACTGTCGACGACTTAACCGACATGCTCGATTTCGACTCCGAAGACATCGACGGTATGGACGACGATGCAGGAGAGGAACAGGAACCACCGCCCACAGGGCGCTGGACAGCCACTTCATCACACGATATATATATATGGTGGATACACCCAAAGAAAACAATGACGAGGAACGGAAGGATGCAGCGAAGGATAGTTCCCCCGAGAAGCAACCAAAGCGACGGCGTAGGCGCCGCTCCAAATCTCGCCTCGGCAAAAACAGCGATAACAGCGCAAGAAAAAATAATACCCCGGTCGACTCCAGAGGAAACAGCGACCACATGGACTCAGCAACAGAGCAGGACGAGCCAGCGGACGGCGAACATAGTACAGAGCCGCTGTCTGATCACGGCAGCGCCGAGGATAAAGCTAATCAACCTGTCTCCGGAGAGGAGAACAGTCCGGACGACGATGCACACATCATCCCGGAAAGGCACTTGGAGCAAGAGAACCTCCATAGAAGGCTTCTTGGCACTGCGAGAAGTCTAAAGAAGCAGAAGCAAAGGCTCAAGGCCGCGCAAAATACACTCAACAGTAGATGGAACAAAGTGCTCGACACTGCAGAAAAGTACGGTGGCAGTCGCCACACAAAGAGCTATCCAAAGCTCAAGCTACTGCCTGAATTCGATGACGAGGCTTTAGAGCCTACACAGCCGAAAAATAAAACGGCCGATCAGGCGGATCGACCACACCGTGGCCGCGATAGGGCGGCTAATGATGTCGGTATGACCAGGTCCATCTATGGATCTAGGAAGCGCGCTCCGGCACAGAATAAAAACCGAACACTACAACCGTCAGAACGTCATGACACATCCAAGTACAGGGGTGCTGAGCACCCCCTAAGCTTCACCGATGAGGTGCTGGATCATGAATTTCCAGAGGGATTCAAACCAGTGAACATAGAGGCATACGACGGAACGACAGACCCTGGGGTCTGGATCGAGGACTTTATCCTTCATATCCATATGGCTCGTGGAGATGATCTCCACGCCATCAAATACTTGCGCCTCAAGTTGAAAGGACCAGCCAGGCACTGGCTGAAGAGCCTCCCTGAAAACTCAAGTTGGGAAGAGCTTGAGGATGCTTTTAGGGCTAATTTTCAAGGGACCTATGTCCGACCTCCGGATGCAGACGATTTAAGTCATATAATTCAACAGCCTGGAGAGTCAGCCCAAAAGCTTTGGAACAGATTCCTCACTAAGAAGAATCAGATCGTCGACTGCCCGGACGCCGAAGCCTTAGCGGCTTTCAAACACAGTGTCCAGGACGAATGGCTCGCCAGACACCTCGGCCAGGAAAAACCGAGGACAATGGCAGCCCTAACAAGCCTTATGACCCGCTTTTGCGTGGGCGAAGATAGTTGGCTGGCCCGTAGCGGCACCAGCGACCTAGGCACATCCGAAGTCAGGGATGGTAATGGAAAACCATGACGCAATAAAAATAAGCGTCGAAACAATGAAGACAGCCCAGACAACACGGCAGTGAACACCGGATTCAGGGGCTCACGATCCGGTCAACGGAAAAAGCCATTTAAAGGCAGCAGAGATGGACCGTCCAGCCTAAACAAGATTCTAGACAGATTATGTGGAACCTCCGACTAACCTGCGAATCACACCAATAGAGAATGCTGGGTTTTCAAGCAGGCCGGTAAGCTAAATGTCGAACACAAGGGGAGGGAGACGCCAAGTGAAGATGAGGATGAGCCTCGCCAGCAAAACACTGGGGGACAGAAAAAATTCCCACCAGAGGTCAAAACAGTGAACATGATTCACGTGACAAAGAGGAGGAGCAAACACACACTCCGAGACGTATGCGCCGTAGAGCCCGTCACCCCCAAGCTCAACCCTTGGTCGGCCTGCCCGATCACTTTTGATCTCGGGGATAACCCGACCAGTGTCCGGCACGAATGATCGGCTGCCTTGGTGCTAGACCCAATAATCAATGGATACCATCTCACCCGAGTCCTTATGGACGGCGGCAGTAGTCTTAATCTGATATATCAGGACACGGTCCGCAAAATGGGGATAGACCCAACGATAATTATCCAAAGCAATACTACATTTAAAGGAGTAATACCAGGCCCAGAGGCCCGCTACATGGGCTCTCTCGTACTAGAGGTTGTATTCGGTTCTCCCGACAACTTCCGAAGTGAAAAGTTAACCTTCGACATCGCTCCATTTTGAAGCGGCTATCAAGCACTACTCGGAAGAACGGCCTTCGCTCGTTTTAATGCAGTAATGCATTACGCTTATCTTAAGCTTAAGATGCCCGGTCCACGCGGCATCATCATAGTTAGCGGAAACACTGAGCGTTCCTTACGCGCGGAAGAATGTGCGGCGGCTTTAGCAGCCGAACACTAAATGGCCTCTCGAACTAGCACAAATGATCGGTCGTCAAGACCGCGGACACGGCTAGACGAGTCCGGCGCACCACTAGCTGTAACAGCTTAGATAAACCTGAGATTGGGTTGATGAATATCCCCCAAAGATGGCGCTAGGGGCTTCCCGCATGTAAAAAAGGCTACAGTTCGGCTCGACCTTATTTATATTGAATTTCAATGGTCTATTAAGAATAACCAATTTTTCGCACAACAACTTTCACCTAAGTTCTTCTCTTTTACAATGATAATCGTGCTACACCCTTCCAGGATACGGCACAACGGAGACACAGGCGCAGGCGTGCAGTAGGGCCCCGCTTAAAGGTTTCTTTTTAGATTAAGACCCTGTGTAAACCTTTCTTACTGTCTCTTGTTGCTTCACACCCTCCGGATACTCAACACAACCGCGAGGGATGCTGGCGTTATTGGCATTTTGCCACGTCAGACTAATGCACGTACCTGGAAATTCAGTTCATTATCAAGGGCGTTACTCAGCCCGGTATATGTTGTAAAGACCGAATACCTTAGGGAGTGTTCGGCATCGCGAGTTTGGCCTTATATGCATCAGGTCTGAATCATGTCTTTGGTCAATAGTTGGGTTTGCCCGGCTCCTGTGTTTTGCTACCTTACGTTCCGCTCTATCGGCTAAGGTGGCACCGGGAGAACTACTGCGATTGTGCCCTGGTTCATCCGGACGAGCACCTCAGCAGAGAAAGCCGAAAACTGACTGTCATGATAAAGCGCGAGACTGGTCACCACTCGATGACTCATCGGAATCTTCGCGATTCCTTCGCATTAACGAAGGGCCGGTTTTCCCGGTCATGTATGTACGCGCCCCGTACGCGGACAAGTGCAGAAATACCAGGGGCTATATAGTAGCCCCACTGTCAAACTCCTATGGCTAAGTGAAAGTGTTCAAGCAATATAGTCCGATTGCCTTGTTCGCCGCGCTATCACCTCCTTAATGGACCAAGACGTTGGATCAAGTGTGAACACGCGCTTTTCCGAACACCCCCGCATTATATGCGTGGGGGCTGAAGCCGACGACTGCAAACTTTCAGGTTATATACATACATAAACGGCCACACAGGAGGTATCATAATACTTTCAGGCAAAAGTATAAACACAGCCTTTATAATCATAATAGCATTGTTTTTACAATTGGGATACATGTCACTAGAACATTATACTCTTCGAGCACTGAGCCTCTATTAAACGAGCACCTTCTAGGACTTCTTCAAAATAGTGCTCGGCCGAAACCTGGCCCATGGCCGGATTCTGGGTTGCAATAGCGGTGGCCTTCATCTCTGCCCAATATGTCTTGACACGGGCAAGAGCCATCCGCGCACCCTCTATGCACGCTGACCTCTTTACAGCGTCGATATGCGGCACAGCACCAAGAAATCGTTGCACTAAACCAAAATAACTGTTCGGCCTTGGTCCTTCCGGCCAAAGATGATCCACAACAGACCTCATGGCAAGCCTGGACAACCGATGGAGCTCAGCCCACTCGGCCATTTGCTCATTTAACAGCAGCGGATGCATTGGAGCACTGAACTGCGACCAGAACAACTTCTCCACTTCGTGATCTTTTTGATCTTTGAAAAACTCGGTCGCATCAGCAGCACTCACTGCCAAATCCAAGTACGCGTCCGCAGAACTCCATAATTGATCCAGAAGGGCATACTTAGGATCTCCGAACTTCGTCCGCAACAAAAAGGGCTTCCCAGCCGTGATAACTCCGGCTTGACGTAGCTCCTCCTTCGCCGCTCTGATTTTAGAGTGGGTTTCCTTGGTTGCTACCATGGCTTTCTCCAGGTTCGCCGTCTTCGTTTGGCTTTCCCTTTCAAGAAGCTCATAATGGTCGGCGACATCTTTCAACTCAACAGCCATCTTGGCTATTTTATATTTGCTCTGGCGATGCGCAGCCTGTTCGGCTCTTAACTCTTCGACCGCCTTTAGGGCGGCCGCATCACTCCTCCTGGCTTGTTCCTTGGCTCGGGCAAGTTCCGCCCGAAGGGTCTCCACGGCGGTAGCTCCATCTGCAGTCACAGCATATTATAGACACTAGCATCATGCTCCTCTTAATATATGTTGACCACCGGAGAACACATACCATGTGCCTCGTCAAGCCGGTTGTTTACAAGCACGATGTCGGCATCTGCCGCATCAAGTTGCCGCTTCAGTTCGGCAAACTCACCAGTCCGGCTAGCCACCGGACCCTCAGCCGCCTGCACATGAAAGCGGCTTGATCATTACCTGGGACTATGATCCTTTGTTTGCCGCCTTTTCGACAGCAACCAGAGTCTCAGGGGCTACTATCTGCATAGGGCACACCTAGCGTGTGTGGTACCGTAAAAAATATATATATTACTTTGCGTACCTCAAAACCTCTCAACAGGCTCATAAAAGCTTCACGCAACCCACTTTCGGCAGATGCAATCCTCTCAACCACCGTACCCATTAAAGTATGATGCGCCTCTGAGATAGCCGCTTGCTCCAGAAGACCCATCAGTGCGTCCGGTCGCGCACCGGACAGTCTTGGACTCTTTCTGTTGTTCTCCTTAGGAGCCGAATACTCCGGACTTCGGGTGGCCGAAGGGTTACCTTCTGGCCTTGGTGGATCAGGAGAAATCCGTCGTGACGACACCTCAGGGTCGTCCGCCTCATGAGGCGGGGAGGCACGGGGAGGCGTTTCGCTCTCCATCATCTCCGGAAGAAGATCCCCCGAAGACGAACTCTGTTGAGAAGGGCTATGGTCCGAACTGCAAGACATACGTCTCGGTTATTGTCCTCACAGATGAAGCAGGATATATTTACTATAAAGTACTTTTGTTTACTTACAGCTCGGTGGAGGGCTGAGCCCCTTGCGGGCGCTGGGCGGTAAAGATGCCCTCTGGGGCAGGGCTCCCTGGCGAAGGTTTCTTCCCTCATTTGGAAACCATTGTTTCCAAGTCTTCAGAGGCGGTCCTCTTCCTTCCTCGGGGAGGGGGAATTTTAGGTTCTTCTCCCCGGTTATACTCCTTCGCGGAGGCACTAATTCCCCCAGTTTGGATGAATAATGAGTGAGGCCCGCTTTCGGCTTCTTTATTCTCCCCTTTATCTTCCCCTGATGGCGCTTGATAAGGCGCAAGCTTAAGCATTCTGGCTAGTACAAGATCCGGTGAGCCTTCGGGAAGGGGGGCCGAACACCTGATCATCTTCGCCTTTTTTATCCAGTCCTGGTCAAAAAGCGACTTTTTCAGAATGATGTTGTGATAAATAAAAACACAGCGTGTTCAACTGCAGAATTACTTACCTGGGTATCTGGACGATTGCAGTTTAGACCCGCATCCTCGGTGGTGTCCGGACACTTTATTCGTGGTCCAAAGAACAATCCATACATCCCTTCGAGCGTCACGCCGAAGAATTGCTGAATAGTTCGCGGTCCTTTCGGGTTGAACTCCCACATACGGAGAGGTCGACGTTGGCATGGCACGACCCAACGAACTAGCATGACCTGCATTACTTTGACAAGGCTGACACCTCCCTCGAGGAGATCTCAGATGCGATTCTGCAGTGTCGGCACGTCATTAACCGGCCCCCAGTCCAGCCCCTTGTTGACCCACGACGCCAGTTGTGGCGGGGGGTCCGAACGGAAGGCGGGGGCAGCTGCCCACTTAGTACTTCGGGGAGCCGTGATGTAAAACCACTCCCGCTGCCATAAGTTGGATATCTCCGGGAAGGAACCCTCTGGCCATGGAGCATCGGTACCTTTGCTTATTATGGCACCTCCGCACTCTGTGTGTCGCCCATCGATCATCCTCGGCTTCACATTGAAGGTCTTGAGCCATAAGCCGAAGTGTGGGGTGATGCGGAGGAAGGCTTCACACACGACGATGAACGACGAGATGTGAAGGATGGAATCCGGAGCCAGATCATGAAAATCGAGCCCGTAGTAGAACATAAGCCCTCTAACAAAGGGATCAAGACTAAAGCCTAGCCCTCGAGGAAGTGGGAAACAAATACGACACTCTCGTTGGGTTCGGGAGTGGGGATGACCTGCGCTTGAGCAGGCAGCCTGTGCGAGATTTCGGCGGTCAGATACCTAGCTTCTCTTAGCTTCTTGATGTCCTCCTCTGTGACGGAGGAGGCCACCCACCGGCCTTGAAGGTTGGATCCGGACATGATTGAAGGTCTGAAGCGCTTAGCCTCCGCCTTGGGTGTTGGAATTCGAGGTGGGGGAAGGGAAGGATCGAGCGCGAGAAGAAAAGGACAGGCCTTGGCCCCTTTATAAAGAGGGTGAATATCAAGCGCCCTCCGCACGACCGTCTGGAACTTGCCTAAAATCGAGGAGTCATACCAGCGGGCACGATTGGGTTACCCACACCCATATTGAAGAGAATCTCGTGATAAGAGGGACACGATCTCTGCTTCGTCAAGACGTGCCAATAAAGCCGCCTCGCAACACGTGCAGTGGTAGGCTGGGAAAAACGGTTCGTCATGACCAGACCACGGCAGAACGTCACGTTATGAAAAGTTGTCAGCAGATTAGATTTGTGGAAATATTATACCCTCTACGGTGGTATGTGGAATTTGTTTTGCAGAGCCGGGCACTATCCTTGTGTTCAAAATCTTCTATGGAGTATTCGGAGGAGGAACCCGCCTTGCAATGCCGAAGACAATCTGCGTGCCGGACTCATCGTCATTGAAGCCTGGTTCAGGGGCTACTGAGGGAGTCCTGGATTAGGGGGTCCTCGGACTGCCGGACTATATACTTTGGCCGGATTGTTGGACTATGAAGATACAAGATGGAAGACTTCGTCCCGTGTCCGGATGGAACTCTCCTTGGCGTGGAAGGCAAGCTTGGCAATTCGGATATGTAGATCTCCTCCCTTGTAACCGACTCTATATAACCCTAGCCCCCTCCGGTGTCTATATAAACCGGAGGGTTTAGTCCGTAGGACAACAACAATCATAATCATAGGCTAGCTTCCAGGGTTTCGCTTCTACGATCTCGTGGTAGATCAACTCTTGTAATACTCATATCATCAAGATCAATCAAGCAGGAAGTAGGGTATTACCTCCATCGAGAGGGCCCGAACCTAGGTAAACATTGTGTCCCCCGCCTCCTGTTACCATCCACCTTAGACGCACAGTTCGGGACCCCCTACCCGAGATCCGCCGGTTTTGACACCGACATCGACTACACCCGGTTCTACAGGCTCCTCGGCATGTAGAAGGCGGGCGACGGCAGCGGCGTAGTAGGGCTAGGCGTAGTTGTTTTTAAATCATGTTTTTTTTGTTTTTTGTATAAATTTGAATGAAATCGCCGAGTTTGTGTCGTGCTTGTGCCGATTTGAGGGCGGCGACTGGGAACACGTTCGCTGCCACGCCGAAAATAACCCGGTTCGGTCCCAGACGGCGCTTTTTTGGCGTCTTGGGGGACCGAACGGCTGGAGATACTCTCAGGCACCGGCACTCCGGCCACCATAGCATCATCACCCACGGGAACGACATGCCCAATGGACTCAGAGTGCGTGTCAGTGGCATCAATGACAACACTCTCCTCACCTGCTGACGTCTGGCTAGGCTCCAGGGGAGGAGAACTGGGTACCCAAGCACAAGAGAGTCCACCAGGAAAATTATGTGTTGTCTATCAGGTTCGTGTATGGGAAAATGACGAACAGACAGGTGAGTTGGCTGCTTTGTGTGCATTTTCTGAATGGCCATGTGTTCCCATGATTGAAGCGATGTTTGCTCTAGTTCTAAAGGAGACTGGTCGAAAACAAGGGGTTCGGTTTAAGTGAGGACCGAGGACAATGTATCTACTAATGTGGCCTATGATTATTAGGAATATAGATGTACACATATTACGCCGTAATGCATGTTGCTTGGTTGCCTGCATGGGCAGAACCACACTGCCTGGTGTTTGGTTGCCTGCATGTTAGTGGACAAACCCAAGGCATGGTGTTTGGTTGTATGCAACGCCTGGTGTGTGGTAACATCTTTGGCTAGTTGGTGAGGTTACCACCACACTTTCGGCAGCACACATCATAAGCACAATAGAGTATAAACAGAGCATCAACTAGCATAATTCAGATATAAGCAGTACCACACTTCATAACAGTTCAACGCATAAACCATAAACATATTCAAAGCAGACTCGATAGTACGCTGAAAAGAGGTGGCCCGGCCCGGCCCTACTCCTTGGCGGCGAAGGCTTCATCATGCTTCCCGCACTTGTTAACGACCTCAATGCCATCGTCGTCGAAGATGATGACCTTGAGGGTGTCGGAAGTGAGGAGTTTGAACGTCACCATGTAGCCGATCTTGATCTGATGAACAGCTGCGTAGGTGGCCCAACCCTGATCCAGGGTCACCCTGCCGTTCATCAGCTTGACCATCACCTTCCAGGAGCAGCTGGTGTTGTTCCTGAGCTTGAACTCCGTCGGCACAGCGACGAAGTGCTTGGTGAAGTTCAGGGGCATGGGGATGCACTCAAGCTTCGGTGCAAGGATGACCTTGCAGAAGTGAGTTGGGCCATCCTCCTGATGGTAGTGGTCATAGTTGCAGCGCTTGTTGCTGGGGGGCTCCTCCATGCCCTCGTCGTCGCCACCCTCAGGCGTCTTCGGGTCTTCCTCGGCGGTGGGCGGCAGCACAACCTCGTCGGGCATTGGGTGAAGGGGCTGCTTGCCCTTGTTGTCAACGGCCGGGAGCACCTCCGTGCCCATCTCATTGCTCTCCTCGATCTGCACACAATTCATGGAGTCACGCACAACACAGAGTTCATGGCTAATTGAAGAGCTTGTAGTTAAAACGACATGACTGTCACTCTTCTCCTCCTCTCCATCCCCCTATATTTACTCACCCTGCCCACCACTACTTACCCACCCCCTCTCTTCTCTCACTGTCAACCTTCCTCCTCCCCATCGCCATGAGCCCTAGCTCCAGCTCCAACGCCAACCCCTTCCCTTGGGGTATTGGCTGGAGGGCCTTCTTCCTCGGGTGGTCGCCTAGTGACCGCACCAAGTTCGAGAACACCATGGAGGTGTGCTCAAACTTCGGCTCCATGCCGGACATGCAGAAAGAATCTAATGCAGTGCTCATGAAGGCCACTAAAGAAGAGCTGAAGGTGCTGATTCCTGACCCAGCGAAGGGCGCGATGGCAGTTGACATCATTCGCTGGGCCATGAATCAGGCTGTCTCCGACGACGCTAAACAGAGGAAGAAGTGGTTCAAGTACAAGACCTACTGTGTTCCTAATGACCGCCGTGCCACAGTGTACTGGGAGACGGCTATCGCGCCGCCGGCGGTCATCGGCGGGGAGCCTAAGGAGGAGGAAGAAGAAGCAGTGCACATGCCAGTGAGTGCGCCGGAGCCAGGCCGTCGTACCTTGCAGATCGACTTCGACTCCGCCGAGGACGACGACGATGACCCGCCGGCCCGCACGGCGATGAAGAAGAAGATGAAGGCCAGTGGCTCGACCAGCCGCTCCGCGCGCTGGTAACGGCCGCCGTGGTCAGCCGGTGTCCGTTGTCCACCCCCTATCCCCCTATCCCCCAATCCCTCTTCTGCATTCCGACCTTGCATGTATGAACTTGTATGATCTGCTATGAACTAGTATGAACTACCCCTATGCTTATCTACCTCTATTCCCCATTCCCCTCCGCCGTGGATCGAATCTATCGCCGTGGATCGAATCTAGCGTGCATGTCGAAGAGAGAGAAGTGCTTACCGCCATTGATGGAGTCCGGTGGTCTTCTTCCTCTGCTCCGATCCGCCGTCGTCGGTGATGGAGTCCGGTGGTCTTCTTCCTCTGCTCCGATCCGCCGCCGCCGGTGAGAGTTGAGAGAGTGGGGAAGAGTGGGGAGAGGGAGCGGTGAGGCTAATAACTGCCGGCGCTACGGGAAGCAACGTGGCTTCTCGAGCGTGGCCGCGCGTGTGCAGTCGTCGTCGCCCACGTGCACCGCTCGGGCCTGGCCCTGGAGAAACTGCCGATTCCTGCGTTTCCAGTGAGCCAGGCCCAGAGGTGCTTTAAGAAGCGTGCGATGCAGGCCCAATAGTGTATGCGGGCTACCAAATAGGCTGGATACTTACCGCGCGGGCCTGGTCGAGGCCTATGCAGGCAACCAAACACGCCCGTAGACGCCTTCAGGACCGCCATCTGACTCCAGCATCGCCGCCGAGACCGAGACCGATCGATCTTTCGAACCAGCAAACAAAAAATTGGTTCGTTTACTCAACCTGCGACGAAGGCGCGTCCGGAGTCGCCGGCCGCCCTAGAGACTAGGGTTTCGTCTCCGGTCTCCCTCCTCCCCCTCCCTTGTTGCTCTTATTTCTTCACAACAAGCAGAGCCGCACGGTTGTAATACGAGCAGGCGTCTCACGAGACACAGACGGATTCCACTTCGTACGCGTTCCGGTTACCGACCCGGCTAGCGTGGCTTTCAGAATTCAGATGATATCAGCCATGCCTGCATGACTGCAGCAGACTATAGACAATGTGGCACAAAGTGCAAACGGTGTAGCACGTGTTTCCTCTTGGGATCCAAGTAGTTACGTTTAGATGTTTTAAGACATATGATTTTCTATAATGAAAATCCGAAAGGGTGTTCTCTCTTTTCATCAAAAAACATCTTTTTATCAACAAAAAAAGGTCATCAATTTGAAAAAAGTTCATGAATTTGAAAAAAAGTCCATGAATCTGAAAAATTCACCATTTTTTCAAAGGTGTGAATTTGAAGAAACATTCAAGAATTTGAAAAAAGTTCATGAATTCAGAAAAAAAGTTCAGGGATTTGAAAAAATGTTTGTGAGATTGCACGAGCTTTAATTAAGTTCGTGTGTTTGAAAAAAGTTTACAGATGTGGCAAAAGTTCATGAATTAAAAAAAACACAGATTTTAAAATATCTTTGGAATTTTAAAATTTTCATTTATTTGAATAAACACATGGATTTTGGAAAAAGGTTCACGACTTTGTAAAAAATGGTCATAGATCTAGAAAAAAATTGATAATTTTTCAAAAAGTTTACGGATGTGAAAAAAGTTCATCAATTTAAAAATATTCAAGAATTTTAATGAAAATGAATTTTTTTAATAAGCTACGAGAATTGAAAAGAAATGTGAATTAAGAAAAGTAGAAGTAATCTAGAAAATGTGGGGACAAAAATAATTAGAAGCCAAGAAATAATAGCCAAAAAACAAAATAAAACATAAAAAGAAAACCAAATCATGCGCACGCAGAAAAGAAAATATAAAAGTAACGAAATATGTATATGGCAACCGTGTGGCAGATTGCAAAACTGCCACACGCATCCAGCGCCGTCAGTTCCCTCCCCGATCTCCTTCCTTTCCCGCACGTCCTCCCCGACCGACCTCCTGATTTCTTTCCTTTCTCGCTCGCCTCCCGATCTCCTTCCTTTCCCGCATGTCCTCCCCGGATTTCTTTCCTTTCCCGCATGCCCTCCCCGATTTTATCGGGCACACCCGCTCGTGCCTTCCTAATTTTCATAATCGTCAATTATGGCCCCACGCGCCTTCCCGATTTTCGGCAAAAATAATGTTTGTACTAGGATTTGATCTCTGGTCTGCAGGTAATCAACAAAGGGAACTGACCACCTCACCTATGACACTTATTGTTGAACAAGCTAAGGAAAATACTGTTTTTGACATGTTTTTGCTTTAATATGTTAGCACTGAAAAACTTTTTGTTTCAAGCATCGTGGTAACTTTGATCATTGGGAATAAATTTGTTGAACCCGCCCCCCCCGGTAATTTCTATAAATAGCACGATAACATTCACGCCATAGACCTGATAATTTAGATACAAACATCATGGTAACTTTAACCATTGGGGAAGACAAATGTGAAAAGATACCCGATAATTTATGTGTAAATAGATGGTAATATACGCAGCGCACATCTGATAGCTGAGGTAGAAACACCATGGTAACTTTGACCGTAGGGAATTTTTTTTAAAGATACTCCGGTATCTTCTGTGTAAATAGCACGGTAGTATACCTCCCTCCCCTTGCATTTTTATGTGTAAATAGCATGAAAACATATGCACTGCGATAACTAAACACCATGATAAGTTTTTGACCCGTGGGGGGGGGGGGGGGGGAATTTGTTGCTGAAACATACCCCTCATAAATTTTGTGTAAATAGCATGATATTTTAAGCACTACGGGCTTGATAGGTTACTTAGAATCACCATGATAACTTTTTTTCCCAGGAAAAAGTTGTTCAAAACATCCCCAATATTTTTTGTGTAAATAATATGATAATATAAGCACCGCATAACCGATAACTTGCAATATAAACATGATGGTAACTTTTTTACCAAAGGAAAATAAGTTGTTAAAAACATACACTCGCCTCGCGCGTGGGCCTCTTGGATGAACACAACACATGGCGTGCCACGGAAAAGTCACATAATGTTTAGTGTCATGAGGGGCACACGTGCTATAGGCGTGATAAGTTACGCAAAAACATCGTGGTAATTTTTGACCTATGGAAAAAGCTACCGAAACACACCCAGGTTTTTAGGTGCAAGTACCATGATAATATATGAACTGTAGACCCGGTAACTCATGTACAATCCCCCATGGTAACTTTGACCGGGGGGAGGTTGATGTACATATACCCTGATAACTTACGTGTAAGTACCACGGTATTTTACACATCGAAGACCTTATAACTTATGTACAAAACACAGTGGTAACTTTGAAGGGGTGTACTTGTTGAAGCATAGTACCCGGTACATTCTATGTAAATAGCACGGTAAGTTATGCAACACAGGCCTGATAACTTGCATACAAATACCATGGTAACTTTGTCCCGAGGAGAAATCATGTGGTAGACGTGAAGAAGTGGCAGTTTTCTCAGGGGTGGGCGCCCGAGATGTGCGGGAGAAGCAGGTTTCTTGGGCGAGCCTGCGGGGTCATTTGGGAGGAGGCGAGGTCAAAGGACGAGGGATCGTGTGGTACTTTAAAATAAAAGAAATAGAGATGTGGCAGTTTTGCTTATATGGTGTTTATGAATTTAAAAATCCTAACGATTTAAGAAAATGTCAAGAATTTGTAAAAAATTGAAACCCGTGAACATTTTACTGAAATGGCAAACATTTCTTGAAGATTGGACAATTTTTAAAATTCACAAAAAAGTTATGAATATTTTTGGAATTCATGATTTTTTTAATCAACAAATAATTTTTGAAATGAAGTTATCTGTCCCAGTTGGTTATTGTGGCTGGAACTCTGGGAGTTGATCTTTTTTCTTTTTGAGAACTCTCGGAGTTGATCTAATAGCACGCAATAATCCACGCCTCAGCTCTATATGGGCTGGGGGCCATATAAACGCCCCCCCCCCCCCCCCCCTCTGATTTTAGTTCTAGTATTTTATTGTTTTTTATTTTCTTGTTTTTCCTCTTTATGTTTATTCATTTTTGTTCCTTTTCCCTTTTTAAATTTTTTGTTCCTTTGTGGCTTGTGCTTTTTTTTATTGTGTTTACTTCTTTTTGTCTAGAAATTATCTTATATACTCCCTCCGTTCCTAAATATAAGTCTTTTTAGAGATTCCAACAAGTGACTACATACAGAGCAAAATGAGTGAATCTACACTCTAAAATATGTCTACATATATCTGTATGTTGTAGTCTATTTGAAATGTCTAAAAAGTCTTATATTTAGGAACGGAGGGAGTATATATATATATATGTGTGTGTGTGTGTCTATATATATATATATATATATATATATATATATATATATATATACACACACACACACTAATTGGAGGCACCGTTCAAGCCTCCACGTTAATCCTAGAAAACTATCTACAATAACCATTAGATCTTAATTATACGTGTAGGATTAAATTAGATTGGGAATTCTATTTTATCTGTTTAGTTGTCTGTACAATTTTTTAAGGGAAGCACTCCGTACTTTACAAGGAAAATTGGATTGGCCCAAGAGTCCATTCGTTTTACACTAGGTAACGTGCAAAGTAAGATCACCTAGCAAT
The DNA here is from genome assembly GCF_018294505.1 of Triticum aestivum. Taxonomy (NCBI): domain Eukaryota; kingdom Viridiplantae; phylum Streptophyta; class Magnoliopsida; order Poales; family Poaceae; genus Triticum; species Triticum aestivum. The sequence continues at coordinate 133,307,324 of NC_057814.1, read as the reverse complement.
TTTTTTTTTCTGTCAACGTACGCATGCATGGGTCCACTAAGAATGAGTCCATTTGTGTTACACTACTACACATGCATGGGTGACACAACTATGTGGAATATATACCCAAGTGTGCCGTGGGTACATCTAGGCATGTGAACTAATTTTATCATCCAAAAATCACCACTCACACTACGGCAATGGATATATATGTATACTATAAAAATATATTTGTAAATCACATTTACATATATACTCCCAAATTTAAATGTGATTTACAAAGTGTTTTCTAAAAGTACTAAAAAAAGGTGTAGAAAAATTTCTAAATCTATGTTCCAAGTACATGTAAAAAATCCTAGAATATATTAATAAATCAAAATTGCTAAAAATATATTCAAAAAATCAAAATTGTGAAACTTGCATCAGAGGCCAGCTAATTTCAGAAGGGAGGGTGTGCAGTTTTAGTTTCATATAGCTGATATTAAAAGAATAACCGAACAACAATGCGAGAACACTTAATTAGTTAAACATGTAACTTAGTAGTAGTGAAAGAAAAGTCGCTAAATTAATGTACTTGAAAAAAAATCAAATTGCTAAACTTTGCAATGCATCAAAGCTCCACTAATTCCAAAAGTGACGGCATGAAATTTAATATTGGAATTTTAGATTTTATGGAATAACTGCCCAAATTTGTGCGGACGCTTAATTAATTAAAAATATAAATTAGCTGTAACCAAAGAAAAACATCGCCATTACTTCTCCCAAAGGCTCTATTGAGATGTCATATGATCAATTTCCAAAAATGTAGAAACCAAGATAAGAGATCTTATAGATTTGATAAATTTACAAAATATAAGGATGGCTTCTAGAATGTTACTATCCAAGGATAAGGTTGAACCGAACCATGGCCCTTAGCGAGGCATGTAGCTCACCAGCATATTGATGGGGGACACACACACAGACACTTGATAGAGAGGGAGGGAGCACGTGTAGATAGAGCTGAGAGTGATCACATGAACTAACTCCTCCGAGAATAGTTGTACGTCACCTATGTTTTTTATGGAATATTTTAATCATACGTAGCAAGTAGATGCAAGAAGTAACTGCTCCGTAGAGAGCAAACATTTTCATTTTTTAGTAACTACTAGAGTTAGGAGCCGTTAAATAGATATAAGTGTGTCACCACTTTTTTTGTGGAACAATGCTTAGTACAAAATTCCAACACTATAAAATGATCCACTATGTTCCAAGTATATTCATAATGGGAAGTAGAGAAATGTAATATCGTATATGCTACGAAAATAAGTAGCAATATATATAAATGTGTTCTACTTCTATTTCTACAAGATTCAAAGAAAGCAATAATTTTAAGACAATCCATGTATAAAATAATTTTCCGAAGCATGCTAGCCGTGCAGGAGCACGGGTTGATGACTAGTATAGGAATAACCAAAGTTGATTTGGCGGATGTACCTCGATTCTGGAGGAGAAAACAGCGCGCCGTCACCACGCCACATCCATAGGCGAAGAGAAGGGTGTGGACCACAAAAAGATATGTCTCCCTTATTTGAGATATCCATCAATCTTGCCCACAGTAATCGATAAAAGTAGCAGGCCCATTAGCGAGTGGTTTTGGGAAGCTACAAGACTGGCTCGTGAAACCTTCCACTGGTTTCGGCCGAATTTGGGAAGGTTCCATGTGTGTGTGTTTTAGTATTTTCCTTCTTGTTTTTTTCTTTATCTGGGTTCTTTTGTTTTACTTTTTTTGTCTTTTTTAATACATGTCAACTTTTTTATGCATGTTGAACATTTTTTGTATATAGGTCAAACCTTTTTTACATACACATTGAACATTTGCTAATACAAACTGAACATATTTATTTGAATACATATTGAACATTTTTTAAATGCATATTTGAATATATTTTGAATACATTGTTACCATTATTAAACTTAATTTTTTTAAAAAAAATGGTAACAAGTTTTTACATTTCATGAACATTTTTTAAGAATGTCATCGAACATATTCTTAGACGTGTGAACATTTTAAAAATGTCAATTGTTTGAATGGAACAAACATATTTTTACTAATTAGGTGATTTAAAAAAAATCATGTTTCTTTATTAGAGTTTGAATTTTTTTTGAATACCTTGATTTTCAGTTTCCAAATTTTCTAAAAGTTTGAATAAGCAGTTTGTTATATTTCTGAACATTTTTTATAATGCCTTTTAAACACGTGAACATTTTTTAAATGTGATGAGAAATTTTGTGAATGGAATATTTTTTAAAAAAATTATACGAACAAAATTTTGACCTTGCATTAACTTTTTAAATTCATGGCGAACATTTGAAATTTTTAAGTAAAGTAATTTTTAAATACATATGCATATATATAGGACGGCAGTATGGGACACCTAGGTGCCCAGGCTCCTTGCATTTCCACCGTTTGATTGCATTTAGATGTGTGTTATTGTGATAGGTATAGAAGGTAACTAGTCAATCCATTACTAATTGCCAATTCTCAAACAAGTAAATATGGAAACAATTATAATGCATATCATAAATGGATGTCATTAAGAACGCCATGCATGGTAACATATATCTTTAGAAGGAAAAAGTACTACACATTAGATATATTACAAATTAGGTATATATGAATTCATCTGTTTAGTATGTACCCGTTAAATTTTTATACATATATACCCAGAATATTTAGTATGTATATATGATTTCATCTGTTTAGTATGTACCCGTTAAATTTTAATACACATATACCCAGAATATTTAATACGTACACATTAAATTTTTATCTATGTATATACCCAGAATATTTAGTACGTACACATTAGCTTTTTATCTATGTATATACCCAGAATATTTAGTGTGTATCAATCAGATTAGATATGTACGGATTCATTTATTTATTACACACTCATTGATTTTTTAGTACGTATATACCCAGAATATTTAGTATGTAACACATTAGATTTTTTTTATGTATATACCCAGAATATTTAATGCATACCCATTAGATTAGGTACGTCTGGATTCACTTACTTAGTATGTATTGATTAGATTTTTGTGTATGTATACACCCTAGAGTACTCAATATATTTTTCTTGTATATGCATACTCATCGTATTTACATACCTTGTCATTAAATTTATGAGTATATACCTCGATACAATAAATACATAGAATCATGTGTGGGTATATGTAACAAACATTCCTTAAACTAAAAATAATCGTCAGTGGATGTATGTACGTTGGAAAAAAATCATGTCTGGGTATCAGCATGCATCATATATTCCTACAACTAAAACAATTTTTTATGATCGCATTTTATATTATTTGGTCACCTTAATTTGTATAGAAATATTAGCCATTAAAAAGTCCGACCCGGTCTATTTTTTTTAAATACTAGATACCTTGAAACGCAAAACTTTAGAAAAATGCATAAAAACATCCTTAATATACATACGAACCATAGGAACGACGTTTCGTATTATTTTTCATATCTGATACCTTAAGAAATAAGATTATATATACATACCCTTTTTGTTTGGAAAGGAATCATACTAGGAAACCGTAGTATATTATTTTTTTTGGAAAGCAATTATTGTCCATTTATGCTTGTAGTGCATGCAAACAAAATTATGTAACATACCACCCGCTTACGTGTGTTCACATAGCGGGGTCTGGCGAATGCGTGTCACGTTGGGCTAGCGCATTACACACATGATGCTTGTGGCTATGTGAGCTTCGTCATCATAATGAGCGAAACCTAGCGGGGAGGCATGACGAGAAGGGTATGACAACTGGTCAACAAGGACATCATAAACGGGCACGACCTCGCAACATCCTCGAAAGTACAAATTAGTTATCACTGATTCCTATGATACATTTGTATAGTCCTATCCCAATTTATGTAAATTGTTGTACGAATGGGGCCTAATAAATTATATTGTATCTTTTGATTAACTTTGTTAAACTAGTAGAGTGCCCGTGCGTTGCCACGGGCCTTAAAAAAATCGAGAACGTTTTGTCGATATTATTATCAGTATTCGATATTGGTATTCATTACATTACTATGTCTTCCTACTCATTGCAGGTTAGTTGTTACTGATTGCATATCGAATTTCACATGTATAGAAAAGATAGCTGATAACATACAAAAATATTGAGATCCACTTCACTTACTATGTAATTCGGTAACATAGAGGATCAGATGTAATGCACAAAACATAAAAACATAGAACTCTTTATTGTGCATTACAAATGATAGGTGGCACATGGATGCCCTTCTATGCTTAAGATTAATCATCTCATGAAAGCATGTCTGTTGTTATTATCCATTAATTAAATATACGACACATGTAGGATTTTGTTCCCTTATTCCAAGATTCTACAATCAGAATTCCCTAGCAAACTTTTACACATGAAATTAGGCACTTGAAACCGTACAGGTTACTACACATACCTCCTACCATTTAGAAACCATGGAAACACAAAATATTTCAACACTTTCCCATCTACTATTCATAGCTTGGACATGCCCCATCTACTTTTCTTGGCTCAAAAGGACTGAGGCCCCTCCAACTGCACTCAACTTCTAGGATATCTCTTCTTTGAAGGCCATGAAAACAATCATCCGGTAAGATCGTTTGTGATCATAAATGGCATTTATAATTACTTGATATTTTAATATACATTATCCAAATAGTAAAGTTTATAAATGCAGTGCTTTAAAAGAACTAATGCTACTGGTATCCGTAGCTAGAATACATAAATACAAATAATTAGAGGCATGAAACTCTAACATTAGATAGACCCATGTAAATTGCATACATGTAACCCTTATAAACTCCGCGTCTAATTTATTTTGCAGTAGGCTTTTAACCTATTCAGAAAGTCAAACTCTCATAATGAAATTATGTCTTGGGTCTCTCTTAACCTATTCAGCAAGCTACCATTGACCATATTGCAGTCCATATGAAAAAGAGAGAAATATCATATTCTGCTAAAAACAACAATGTGAAGTTTATGGATATATGATATTCTCATTGCCATTAATTTATTGATCCATAAAAACCGTGCGTAAGTGCAAAAGAAAAAAAATCCGAGTTGAGGGGAATAAGAGCAACTCTAGCAGACCCCGCATCCCGCCCCGACCCGTAAAATAACCGCCAAAATGCGGGTCGGGGCGGAAAAACCAGCCCGATCAGACCCCGCATCCCGCCGCGGCCCGCAAAAATTTTTAGGGGGCGCGGCAAAATCCCGACCCCAACCCGGGAAAACGCGGGTTTCCCCCTCGCGGCTGCGGTGCCCTGCATATAAGCGGAAGCGGTTAGTGGGGGGACATTTCATCCCGCGCTTTCCCCCACCAACCACCTCTCCTCTCCCCCCTCGCGCCGCCGCCGGCCGCCGCCCAAGATTTCGGCGAAACCAGCCGGCAGGAGCACGCCGGAAGGCCGCCCCGCGCACGAGGCCTCCCCTCCCTTCCCCCCTGCGTCGACGGGCCGCCGGATTTGCAGATCTGCGGCACTTCATCGCGGGCCGCCGGATTTGGCTTTTTCCGGCCGCCGGTTGCTGCCCCAAGCGATGGAGTGGTCGGGGAGCCTCTCCCGCAGCCCAGGCAAGGGCGCATCGCCGCATGCAGGTACGGGTTCGTACGCCCGCCGCCGCCGAAGGTTTGCGGGTATGGATTCATCCGGCCGTCCACCGGGCTCGGCGCTCGCGCAACGTCTTTGTGGCTTGCCGATGCCGCTCATACAGTGCGGCGACTGCACACGGAAAGTGCTGCAGCTCACTTCGGGCACGCCGAAGCACCCCGGAGTGTTCTTCAAATGCGAAAATGACGGGGTACGTGCACTTGCGGTAGCTCATTTCATAGCTCATTCTTTAGTTCAATTGCGGTAGCTCACTTCGAGCTTGATCATTCTTTTGTGTAGGACGATGGATGCTCATTTTGGTTTTGGGAAGGCCATACATTGATTCGTTGATAGAAAGAAACTTAATAGATGTTAGTGCACTCCTTAGTACAATCGAAGGCAACGATGCGGCTGCATGTGCAACTAGAGGGGAAGCAACGTCTACTTCTTTCGAACCAAAGATGAAGAAAGAAGAATGCAAAATCAAGAATCCGCAGATCAACAATGAATGCATGGAGAAGATATTAGTCCAACTTGTGGGAGCAGTTATGGAAGTTGGAAATCTTCTGAAATGCATACTTGTGGTTCTTGTTTCCTTTGGTTTTGCTATTCTAGCAAAGATTTGGTGATGTCTTTTGTATCTAATGTTGCTGCAAAAGCAAAGAAATGCATTATGCTAGAGCAATTTAAGTTTTGCGGGCCGGAAGGAGCTGCGCCAGATCAGACGCCGCAAAGCCGACCCATAAAAAAGGATATTCCGATATTCCGAGAATATCCTTTTTTACGGGTCCATTATGTGGGCTCTGCAACTATGGCCGTCAGCGTCGGCCCGCAAAGGCGTTTTTGCGCGAAGTGCAAACATGTTTTGCAAGCCGGGAGGATGCGGGGTCTGCTAGAGTTGCTCTAAGGAAGGATCAAACGAAAGAATGAATGGGTCGCGCACATACCGTTCATAAGTTCTTCTCTGGATGGAAATGGAACCAAATATATGCCGCTGCAGCATCCTTCTTGTCGGCTCCGAGGAACCCCATTTGGCCATTTCCTGGCACTGGGCTCTGGGTTAATAGGTTAGTCCCAAAAATAATATAAAAGTGTTTAATAAAGCCCATAAACATCCAAAACAGATAATATAATAGCATGGAACAATCAAAAATTATACATACGTTGGAGACGTATCAAGCATCCCCAAGCTTAATTCCTGCTCATCCTCGAGTAGGTAAATGATAAAAACAGAATTTTTGATGTGGAATGCTACCTAGCATATTTATCAATGTAATCTTCTTTATTGTGGTAAGAATATTCAGATCCATGAGATTCAAAACAAAAGTTTAATATTGACATGAAAACAATAATACTTCAAGCATACTAACTAAGCAATCATGTCTTCTCAAAATAGCATGGCCAAAGAAAGTTCATCCCTACAAAATCATATAGTCTGGCTATGCTCTATCTTCATCACACAAAATATTTAAATCATGCACAACCCCGATGACAAGCCAAGCAATTGTTTCATACTTTTGATGTTCTCAAACTTTTCAATCTTCACGCAATACATGAGCGTGAGCCATGGTGGTTGTGGAGAAGACAAAAAGGAGAAGATAGTCTCACATCAACTAGGCGTATCAACGGGCTATGAAGATGCCCATTAATAGATATCAATGTGAGTGAGTAGGGATTGCCATGCAACGGATGCACTAGAGCTATAAATATATGAAAGCTCAACAAAAGAAACTAAGTGGGTGTGCATCCAACTCGCTTGCTCACGAAGACCTAGGGCATTTTGAGGAAGCCCATCATTGGAATATACAAGCCAAGTTCTATAATAAAAATTTCCCACTAGTATATGAAAGTGATATTATAGGAGACTCTCTATCATGAAGATCATGGTGCTACTTTGAAGCACAAGTGTGGTAAAAGGATAGTAGCATTGTCCCTTCTCTCTTTTTCTCTCATTTTTTTTGTTTTGGGCCTTTTCTCTTTTTTTATGGCCTTTTTTTTATTTAGTCCGGAGTCTCATCTCGACTTATGGGGGAATCATAGTCTCCATCATCCTTTCCTCACTTGGGACAATGCTGTAATAATGATGATCATCACACTTTTATTTTCTTTACAACTCAAGAATTACAACTCAATACTTAGAACAAGATATGACTCTATATGAATGCCTCCGGCGGTGTACCGGGATGTGCAATGAATCAAGAGTGACATGTATGAAAGAATTATGAAAGGTGGCTTTGCCACAAATACGATGTCAATTACATGATCATGCAAAGCAATATGACAATGATGCAGCGTGTCATAATAAACGGAACGGTGGTAAGTTGCATGGCAATATATCTCGGAATGGCTATGGAAATGCCATAATAGGTAGGTATGGTGGCTGTTTTGAGGAATCTATATGGTGGGTGTATGATACCGGTGAAAGGTGTGCGGTATTAGAGAGGCTAGCAATGGTGGAAGGGTGAGAGTGCGTATAATCCATGGACTCAACATTAGTCATAAAGAACTCACATACTTATTGCAAAAACCTATTAGTTATCGAAACAAAGTACTACGCGCATGCTCCTAGGGGGATAGATTGGTAGGAAAAGACCATCCCTCGTCCCCGACCGCCACTCATAAGGAAGACAATCAATAAATAAATCATGCTCCGACTTCATCACATAACGGTTCACCATACGTGCATGCTACGGGAATCACAAACTTTAGAACAAGTATTTCTCAAATTCACAACAACTCAACTAGCATGACTCTAATATCACCATCTTCATATCTCAAAACAATCATAAGGAATCAAACTTCTCATAATATTCAATGCACTTTAAATGAAAGTTTTTATTATATCCCTCTTGGATGCCCATCATATTAGGACTAAATTCATAACCAAAGAAAATTACCATGCTGTTTAAGACTCTCAAAATAATATAAGTGAAGCATGAGAGTTCATCTATTTCTTCAAAATAAAACCACCGTCGTGCTCTAAAAGGATATAAGTGAAGCACTAGAGCAAATGACAAACTACTCCAAAAGATATAAGTGAAGATCAATGAGTAGTAGAATAATTGTGCAACTATGTGAAGACTCTCTAACATTTAAGAATTTAAGATCTTGGTATTTTATTCAAACAGCAAGCAAAACAAAAGAAAATAAAATGACGCTCCAAGCAAAACACATATCATGTGGTGAATAAAAATATAGCTCCAAGTAAATTTACCGATGGGTGAGGACGAAAGAGGGGATGCCTTCCGGGGCATCCCTAAGCTTTGGCTTTTTGGTGTCCTTGGATTTACCTTGGGGTGCCTTGGGAATCCCCAAGCTTAGGATCTTGCCACTCCTTATTCCATAGTCCATCGAATCTTTACCCAAAACTTGAAAACTTCACAACACAAAACTTAACAGAAAATCTCGTGAGCTCCGTTAGCAAAAGAAAACAAAACACCACTTCATGGTACTGTAATGAACTCATTCTTTATTTATATTGGTGTTAAACTTACTGTATTCCAACTTCTCTATTGTTTATAAACTCTTTTACTAGCCATAGATTCATCAAAATAAGCAAACAACACACTAAAAACAGAATCTGTCAAAAACAGAACAGTCTGTAGTAATCTGTAACTAACGCAAACTTCTGGAACTCTAAAACTTCTGCCAAAATAGGACGTCCTAAATAATTTGTTTATTGATCTTCTGCAATTGGAATCAATATTATATCACGTTCTGGTAATTTTTAACAATTGTTTTCGTGAACAGAAAGTTTCTGGAATTTTCAGCAAGATCAAACAACTATCAATCAAGAAGATCCTATAGGTTTAACTTGGCACAAACACTAATTAAAACATAAAACCACATCTAACCAGAGGCTAGATAGATTATTTATTGCTAAACAGGAGCAAAAATAAAAAAATAAAAATAAAATTGGGTTGCCTCCCAACAAGCGCTAACGTTTAACGCCCCTAGCTAGGCATGATGATTTCAATGATGCTCACATAAAAGATAAGATTGAAACATAAAGAGAGCATCATGAAGAATACGACTAGCACATTTAAGTCTAACCCACTTCTTATGCATAGGGATTTTGTGAGCAAACAACTTATGAGAACGATAATCAACTAGCATAGGAAGGCAAAACAAGCATAACTTCAAAACTTTAAGCGCATAGAGAGGAAACTTGATATTATTGCAATTCCTACAAGCATATATTCATCCCTCATAATAATTTTGAGTAGCATCATGAATGAATTCAACAATATAACCAGCACCTAAAGAATTCTTTTCATGATCTACTTGCATAGAAATTTTACTACTCTCCACATAAGCAAATGTATTATCATCAATAGTAGTGGGAGCAAACTCAACAAAATAACTATCATGTGAAGCATAATCCAATTGAAAATTAAAATCATGATGATAAGTTTCATGGTTATCTTTATTCTTTATAGCATACGTGTCATCACAATAATCATCATAAATAGGAGGCATGCTTTCATCATAATAAATTTGCTCATCAAAACTTGGGGGACTAAACATATCATCTTCATCAAACATAGCATCCCCAAGCTTGTGGCTTTGCAAATCATTAGCATCATGGGTATTCAAAGAATTCATACTAACAACATTGCAATCATGCTCATCATCCACATATTTTATGCCAAGCATTCTATGTAATTCTTCTTCTAGTACTTGAGCACAATTTTCCCTTCCCATCATTTTCACGAAAGACATTAAAAAGATGAAGCATATGAGGCAAACTCAATTCCATTTTTTTGTAGTTTTCTTTTACAGACTAAACTAGTGATAAAACAAGAAACTAAAAGATTCGGTTGCAAGATCTAAAGATATACCTTCAAGCACTCACCTCCCCGACAACGGCACCAGAAAAGAGCTTGATATCTACTACGCAACCTTCTTCTTGTAGACGTTGTTGGGCCTCCAAGTGCAGAGGTTTGTAGGACAGTAGCAAATTTCCCTCAAGTGGATGACCTAAGGTTTATCAATCCGTGGGAGGCGTAGGATGAAGATGGTCTCTCTCAAGCAACCCTGCAACCAAATAACAAAGAGTCTCTTGTGTCCCCAACACACCCAATACAATGGTAAATTGTATAGGTGCACTAGTTCGGCGAAGAGATGGTGATACAAGTGCAATATGGATGGTAGATATAGGTTTTTGTAATCTGAAAATATAAAAACAGCAAGGTAACTAATGATAAAAGTGAGCACAAACGGTATTGCAATGCTAGGAAACAAGGCCTAGGGTTCATACTTTCACTAGTGCAAGTTCTCTCAACAATAATAACATAATTGGATCATATAACTATCCCTCAACATGCAACAAAGAGTCACTCCAAAGTCACTAATAGCGGAGAACAAACGAAGAGATTATGGTAGGGTACGAAACCACCTCAAAGTTATCCTTTCTGATCGATCTATTCAAGAGTCCGTAGTAAAATAACACGAAGCTATTCTTTCCGTTCAATCTATCATAGAGTTCGTACTAGAATAACACCTTAAGACACAAATCAACCAAAACCCTAATATCACCTAGATACTCCAATGTCACCTCAAGTATCCGCGAGTATGATTATATGATATGTATCACACAATCTCAGATTCATCTATTCAACCAACACAAAGTACTTCAAAGAGTGCCCCAAAGTTTCTACCGGAGAGTCAAGACAAAAACGTGTGCCAACACCTATGCATAAGTTCACGAGGTCACGGAACCCGCAAGTTGATCACCAAAACATAAATCAAGTGAATCACGTGATATCCCATTGTCACCACAGATAAGCACATGCAAGACATACATCAAGTGTTCTCAAATCCTTAAAGACTCAAGCCGATAAGATAACTTCAAAGGGAAAACTCAATCCATTACAAGAGAGTAGAGGGGGAGAAACATCATAAGATCCAACTATAATAGCAAAGCTCGCGATACATCAAGATCGTACCACCTCAAGAACACGAGAGAGAGATCAAACACATAGCTACTGGTACATACCCTCAGCCCCGAGGGTGAACTACTCCCTCCTTGTCATGGAGAGCGCCGGGATGATGAAGATGGCCACCGGTGAGGGTTCCCCCCTCCGGCAGGGTGCCGGAACAGGGTCCCGATTGGTTTTTGGTGGCTACAGAGGCTTGCGGCAGCGGAACTCCCGGTCTATTCTGTCCCTCGATTTTTTTAGGGTATATGGATATATATATATATAGGCGAAAGAAGTCAGTCAGGGGAGTCACGAGGGGCCCACGAGGGTGGGGGCGCGCCCAGGGGGGCAGGCGCGTCTCCCTGCCTCGTGGCCACCTTGTTGCTTCCCTGACGTACACTCCAAGTCTCCTGGATTGCTTCCGTTCCAAAAATAACTCTCCCGAAGGTTTCATTCCATTTGGACTCCGTTTGATATTCCTTTTCTGTGAAACACCGAAACAAGGGGAAAACAGAAACTGGCACTGGGCTGTGGGTTAATAGGTTAGTCCCAAAAATAATATAAAAGTGTTTAATAAAGCCCATAAACATCCAAAACAGATAATATTATAGCATGGAACAATCAAAAATTATAGATACGTTGGAGACGTATCAGAGGGATAGGGATTTTTTGGAGCGTGCTTTTCCACTGGATGAGATGTGTGTCTCCTACCAGTGAGCTTGTGATGATGGGATCATGGCCGTCGTTGTCCATGCCTAATTGGCACATAAAACTGAATGAAGAAACACTCAGCATATTTCTTCATGCAAAATCAAATACTATTGCAACTAAAATATATAATGCAGTAACGAGTGCTTCAATGTTCTTCTGTTTATAGGCAGCGGGCAACAAGGTACAAATATGTTCTTCTTTCATCAGTTGTTATGTTTGTCTACCTCAGGCCTGTAGAAAATACGGTTTTGTTAGCCTGCACTACTACACTGATCTTTTCAAAAGATAATTTTAGCAACTATGTCAAGAGTACTAAATTGTAGAAAAAAAGATGAACAAACCAACTTTAGCTTCACAGAAATTTCCTCAATAAGTAGGAATAAAACAACAGATCTCAGCTACTTTTCATAAACGATGAAAATATGTAGAAACTTTAATTTTTCAACCGAAATAACACAAGGTACATTGAAATGGAAAAATAAGCACATAAAAGACAATTACCTTCCTCGTGTAGTAGAGAAAGACCATCAATGAATAGTCTCAATAAGCTTTCTGGATGTTTCAGTCTTCGGACGTAATATTCAGTTCTGACGTAATATTTAGTTCAGAGATGAAATCCCCGTGTAGTAAGGTATGTTGTGTACGCCGGCAATGTCGCCGGAGAGGCATGCCCCAGGAGTGGCACTGCAGATGCACGCCTTCCGCCCCCGTCCCTCGCCAAGCAACAGAGAAGCACTGCCGCAGCTCGCTCGCCACCGGCAGGGAACAACAAGGTGCGGCGCCGCATACCCATGCCTTGTACCCCCGTCCCTTGCCCTGCAAGGCAGCCCGTCATCAGGATCGACACCATCTTTAATGTAATCTTTTCCAATACAAACCGCGTCTTTAAAATACGACAACACAACACATTTACAGACCAAAGTACTATAAAGTGATATTTCCAGATTAAAAGTTTGGCTTTGCCAATTTCAGTATATACATAGAACAAAGCCTTTAACAGAAAGACACCAATGGATTTAAGATGGTGGGAGGATTCTGGATAGTTGGCCTCACTGGACATAGAGGCGTTCGGTTGTGCTCGACGCGGATATGATAGTAAGATAGCGAATAAATCACAATTTTATTTCAGGTATGAATTATTACGAATTTGATGCCACCTTAGAATTAACATATTGCATCTATATTTGTAACATCTAATTGCAGGTTGGTCGTCAAGTGGCTCAGGCTGTAGGGTGTAGTTACAGATATACAAAGATCACGACAATGAGTAAACATACAGTCTGCATTTATTCTGAAAGCCATGCATCTGGACATAACAAATTGAGTCTCATGGAAAACATACCATATTGTTCGATAATCAGTATACATGAATTTTCATAGCTTTGAGTTCGTCTCCAGGATAAGCTTTGCCATGTCCAGTTCACGTGTAAGCTGAGCAGCCCATCGACACGCCCAGAGTTCAGCAAAATCAGGGTCCATGGTGAAGGAGAAAAAATGGCATGTGCCCCCGCCTGGGAAAAATGTTATTAAAACCAACCAGTAGTTAAATGGTTAGGATAGTGGTGGCACCGACCATGTGTGAGTGCATGTGTGTATTGATGATGTGCGTACTGTTATCCATATTTCTTTAAACTTCTATCAATACACAGAAATTCAAATACAAACCCATCAAAACATCTAGAGTTCGTGGGCTATTCACATTCCCTGCTGGTCGGTTTTTCACGGGGAGTACTAATGCACAGTTCCTAATATCTCAACGTTCCAACCTTGTAGACATGAACCGTAACTTCTCCCCCAATTCCAAGTTAATTGAAATCCAAAGCAAAACAAAATTATGTACAATGCCCAGCTTTGCTACTTAAGACCTATATATGCTGACAAAGAAAATATCATTCTTTGTGCTCTATTTATTATATATAGAATAGTAGACAAAATATTTGATTTAGAATTAACTTGATTCAGAATTACAAGATCTTACACAAAGTAAATATAATTCTTTGTGTAGTCAAACTATTTGATTCAAAATTACAAGATCTTAACTAGGCATTTAATTATAGAACCAACCTGGTTGTGTTGACTATTACTCCCTCCGTACGAAAGTATAAGATATTTTTGCAGTTCAATTGAACTGAAAAAACGTCTTATATTTTGGTACAGAGGAGTATATCTGATCACTTTTGCAACCAAGATCTTCCCGATAATACTTTTGCAACCAAGATCTTCTAGATATAAGCAGGCACACTTTAAACCAGATTCGCACACCAAATGAAACTACCATTTCTCCCTTTTTCATTCTTCTAGAAATCCAGCAATGTAATTTTGATATAAACTGCTCTATTACCTTTAGATGTAGGGTCCTCCTTGAATTAACTACAAAAAACGACAAGAGAAAATAAGTAGATTTTTAGTACGTGTCATCTCCAAACCTGCATAAAGAATGAAAATTATTAATTGTACCCAAGAAAAATGTGGGAACATCCTGAATAGTAAACTAAGTAGTAATTAACTATAAATCTAACACCTGGAAGGGTTCTGTTATATAAAAATTTACACTCTTATAAAATGAGAACAGATGGGAGCGGGTTTCACATTACATATTTCAGTGGCACGATAATTGTGCAGCGAACTGAAACTCTAAGTAGGTAACTGGGCAAAGAGTGCATGAAATAAGAAAGGCACATGGCCTTCATTAGTATTCATTGCATATGCAAGATCCAACATTAGTCAAGTATTTGCATTACGAATTAGGAAGGGTGGTGAGAATCATGTTTATATCTACGCGCAAACATGTTTGTAGAAAGATAATATCCCTATAATCGTGGCTATCTTTAGTTGAATAGAATGAACATGCATGTAAGCATTTAACAGGGTAAGGTTAAATCATTATGTGTTCTCAGATTCCTCCATTCACTCAAACATATCCAACGCATCATTACCATGAAACAGAATGAAAGAAACACTGAACTTTACATCAAGCATGAAAACGAAATGTCATAAATTACTGTTTAGGATATGCAACTTACAACAGAAAATTATTTCAAAATACCAAGTTTGGTTCCAATTCCATCCTGCAGCACGAGAAGACGCAAAGAAAAATCGTGTATCAGTAAACATGTGAGACAGTAGGTATACTTTTTGAGATTAATAATTATAACAATAACAGCAACGACTTCTAATGCATCCCACATTTCAAGTGCTGACTGCTGACAATTGATCTGTGTTTTTTTCCAATAACACGTTCTAGTTAACAAACTGATCTAATTAGTTGAATGTGAAGGAAATATGCCCTAGAGGCAATAATAAAGTTGTTATTTATATTTCCTTATATCATGACAAATGTTTATTATTCATGCTAGAATTGTATTAACCGTAAACTTAGTACATGTGTGAATACATAGACAAACATAGTGTCACTAGTATGCCTCTACTTGACTAGCTCGTTAATCAAAGATGGTTAAAGTTTCCTATCCATAGACATGAGATGTCATTTGATTAACGGGATCACATCATTAGAGAATGATGTGATTGACATGACCCGTCCATTAGCTTAGCACGATGATCGTTTAGTTTGTTGCTATTGCTTTCTTCATGACTTATACATGTTCCTATGACTATGAGATTATGCAACTCCTGAATACTGGAGGAACACTTAGTGTGCTATCAAACATCACAATGTAACTGTGTGATTATAAACATGCTCTACAGGTGTCTCCGATGGTGTTTGTTGAGCTGGCATAGATCGAGATTAGGATTTGTCACTCCGATTGTCGGAGAGGTATCTCTGGGCCCTCTCGGTAATGCACATCACTATAAGCCTTGCAAGCAATGTGACTAATGAGTTAGTTGTGGGATGATGCATTACGGAACGAGAAAAGAGACTTGCTGGTAACGAGATTGAACTAGGTATTGAGATACCGACGATCGAACCTCGGGCAAGTAACATACCGATGACAAAGGGAACAACATATGTTGTTATGCGGTTTCACCGATAAAGATCTTCGTAGAATATGTGGGAGCCAATATGAGCATCCAGGTTCCGCTATTGGTCATTGACCGGAGATGAGTCTCGGTCATGTCTACATAGTTCTCGAACCCGTAGGTCCGGCACGCTTAACATTCGATGACGATTGGTATTATGAGTTTATGTGTTTTGATGTACCGAAGGTTGTTCAGAGTCTCGGATATGATCATGGACATGACGAGGAGTCTTGAAATGGTTGAGACATAAAGATCGATATATTGGAAGGCTATGTTTGGACACCGGAAAGGTTTCGGATGAGTTCGGGCATTTTCCGAAGTACCGGGGGGTTACTGGAACCCCCGGGGCTTAATGGGCCTACATGGGCTTTAGTGGAAGAGAGAGAAGAAGGCCAAGAGGAGGGACGCCCCCCCCCCAACCCAATCCGAATTGGGAAGGGGGCCGGCCCCCCTTTCCTTCCTCCCCTCTTCCCCTTCCTTCCCCCTCCTATTAGGACTAGGAAAGGGGGGAAGCTACTCCTAGTAGGAGTAGGATTCCCCCCCCTTGGGGCGCACCATGAGGCCGTCCGGCCCCCTCCTCCCCTCCTTTATATACGGGGGAGGAGGCACCCCATAGACACACAAGTTATTGTTTGAGCCGTGTGCGGTGCCCCTCTCCACATATTTCCACCTCGGTCATATCATTGTAGTGCTTAGGCGAAGCCCTGCGTCGGTAACTTCATCATCACCGTCATCACGCCGTCGTGCTGACGAAACTCTCCCCCGGCCTCAGCTGGATCAAGAGTTCGAGGGACTTCACTGAGCTGAACGTGTGCAGATCGCTGAGGTGCCGTGCATTCGGTACTTGATCGGTTGGATCGCGAAGACGTTCGACTACATCAACCGCGTTACTTAACGCTTCCGCTTTCGGTCTACGAGGGTACGTGGACACACTCTCCCCGCTCATTGCTATGCATCTCCTAGATAAAACTTGCGTGATCGTACTAAATTTTTTGAAATAGTGTGTTCCCCAACAGTGGCATCCGAGCCAGGTCTATGCGTAGATGTTATATGCACGAGTAGAACACAAAGAGTTGTGGGCGATAATAGTCATACTGCTTACCAGCATGTCATACTTTGATTCGGCGGTACTGTTGGATGAAGCGGCCCAGACCGACATCACATGACCGCGTTCATGAGACTGGTTCTACCGCCGTGCTTCGCACATAGGTGGCTAGTGCGTGTCTGTTTCTCCAACTTTAGTTGAATCGAGTGTGACTACGCCTGGTCCTTGTTGAAGGTTAAAACAGCACACTTGACAAAAATCGTTGTGATTTTTGATGCGTAGGTAAGAACGGTTCTTGCTAAACTCGTAGCATCCACGTTAAATTTGCAACAAAAAGTAGAGGACGTCTAACTTGTTTTTATGTTGTGATGTGATATGGTCAAGACATGATGATATATAAATTGTTGTATGAGATGATCATGTTTTGTAACAGTTATCGGCAACAAGCAGGAGCCTTATGGTTGTCGCTTTATTTTATGAAATGCAATCGCCATGTAATTGCTTTACTTTATCACTAAGCGGTAGCGATAGTCGTGATAGCAATAGTTGGCGAGACGACAACGATGCTTCGATGGAGATCAAGGTGTCAAGCCGGTGACGATGGTGATCATGACGGTGCTTTGGAGATGGAGATCAAAGTCACAAGATGATGATGGCCATATCATATCACTTATATTGATTGCATGTGATGTTTATCCTTTATGCATCTTATTTTGCTTAGTTCGGCGGTAGCATTATAAGATGACCTCTCACTAAATTTCAAGGTATAAGTGTTCTCCCTGAGTATGCACCATTGCGACAGTTCGTCGTGCCGAGACACCACGTGATGATCGGGTGTGATAAGCTCTACGTTCACATACAACAGGTGCAAGCCAGTTTTGCACACGCAGAATACTCGGGTTAAACTTGACGAGCCTAGCATATGCAGATATGGCCTCGGAACACCGAGACCAAAAGGTCGAGCGTGAATCATATAGTAGATATGATCAACATAGTGATGTTCACCATTGAAAACTACTCCATCTCACGTGATGATCGGACATGGTTTAGTTGATTTGGATCACGTGATCACTTAGATGATTAGAGGGATGTTTATCTAAGTGGGAGTTCTTAGGTAATATAATTAAATGAACTTTAATTTATCATGAACTTAGTACCTGATAGTATTTTGCATGTCTATGTTGTTGTAGATCAATGGCCTGTGCTACTGTTCCTTTGAATTTTAATGCGTTCCTAGAGAAAGCTAAGTTGAAAGATGATGGTAGCAATTACACGGACTGGGTCCGTAACTTGAGGATTATCCTCATTGCTGCACAGAAGAATTACGTCCTGGAAGCACCGCTGCAGGAGCAACGCCGGACGTTGTGAACGCCTGGCAGAGCAAAGCTGATGACTACTCGATAGTTCAGTGTGCCATGCTTTACAGCTTAGAACCAGGACTTCAACGACGTTTTGAACGTCATGGAGCATATGAGATGTTCTAGGAGTTGAAGTTAATATCTCAAGCAAATGCCCGGATTGAGAGATATGAAGTCTCCAATAAGTTCTACAGCTGTAAAATGGAGGAGAATAGTTCTGTCAGTGAACATATACTCAAAATGTCTGGGTATCATAATCACTTGACTCAGCTGGGAGTTAATCTTCCGGTTGATAGTGTCATTGATAGAGTTCTTCAATCACTGCCACCAAGCTAGAAAAGCTTTGTGATGAACTATAATATGCAAGGGATGGATAAGATAATTCCCGAGCTCTTCGCGATGCTAAAGGCTGCGGCGGTAGAAATCAAGAAGGAGCATCAAGTGTTGATGGTCAACAAGACCACCAGTTTCAAGAAAAAGGGCAAAGGGAAGAAGGGGAACTTCAAGAAGAACGACAAGCAAGTTGCTGCTCAAGTGAAGAAGCCCAAGTCTAGACCTAAGCCTGAGACTGAGTGCTTCTACTGCAAAGGGACTGGTCACTGGAAGCGGAACTGCCCCAAGTATTTGGCGGATAAGAAGGATGGCAAAGTGAACAAAGGTATATGTGATATGCATGTTATTGATGTGTACCTTACTAATGCTCGCAGTAGTGCCTGGGTATTTGATACTGGTTCTGTTGCTAATATTTGCAACTCGAAACAGGGACTACGGATTAAGCGAAGATTGGCTAAGGACGAGGTGACGATGCGCGTGGGAAATGGTTCCAAAGTCGATGTGATCGTTGTCGACACGCTACCTCTACATCTACCTTCGGGATTAGTTTTAGACCTGAATAATTGTTATTTGGTGCCAGTGTTAAGCATGAACATTATATCTGGATCTTGTTTGATGTGAGACGGTTATTCATTTAAATATGAGAATAATGGTTGTTCTATTTATATGAGTAATATCTTTTATGGTCATGCACCCTTGAAGAGTGGTCTATTTTTATTGAATCTCGATAGTAGTGATACACATATTCATAATATTGAAGCCAAAAGATGCAGAGTTGATAATGATAGTGCAACTTATTTGTGGCACTGCCGTTTGGGTCATATTGGTGTAAAGCGCATGAAGAAACTCCATACTGATGGACTTTTGGAATCACTTGATTATGAATCACTTGGTACTTGCGAACCATGCCTCATGGGCAAGATGACTAAAACTCCGTTCTCCGGAACAATGGAGTGAGCAAAAGATTTATTGGAAATAATACATACTGATGTATGCGGTCCGATGAATATTGAGGCTCATGGCGGGTATCGTTATTTTCTGACCTTCACAGATGATTTAAGCAGATATGGGTATATCTACTTGATGAAACATAAGTCTGAAACATTTGAAAAGTTCAAAGAATTTCAGAGTGAAGTGGAAAATCATCGTAACAAGAAAATAAAGTTTCTGCGATCTGATCGTGGAGGAGAATACT
Organism: Triticum aestivum; assembly: GCF_018294505.1. Taxonomy (NCBI): domain Eukaryota; kingdom Viridiplantae; phylum Streptophyta; class Magnoliopsida; order Poales; family Poaceae; genus Triticum; species Triticum aestivum. Next base: position 133,287,153 of record NC_057814.1, on the reverse strand, counting down.
TGAGTTACGAGTTTGGTCTTCATTTGAAACAACGCGGACTAGTTTCGCAACTCACGCCACCCGAAACACCACAGCGTAATAGTGTCCAAACGTCGTAACCGCGCTTTATTAGATATGGTGCAATCTATGATGTCCCTTACTGATTTACCGCTATTGTTTAGGGGTTATGCTTTAGAGACGGCTGCATTCACGTTACATAGGGCACCATCTAAATCCGTTGAGATGACACCTTATGAACTGTGGTTTGGCAAGAAACCCAAGTTGTCGTTTCTTAAAGTTTGGGGCTGCGATGCTTATGTGAAAAAGCTTCAACCTGATAAGCTCGAACCCAAATCGGAGAAATGTGTCTTCATAGGATACCCAAAGAAAACTGTTGGGTACACCTTCTATCACAGATCTGAAGGCAAGATATTCGTTGCTAAGAATGGATCCTTTCTAGAGAAGGAGTTTCTCTTGAAAGAAGTGAGTGGGAGAGAAGTAGAACTTGATGAGGTAATTGTACCTTCTCCTGAATTGGAAAGTAGTCCATCACAGAAATTAGTTCCAGTGATTCCTACACCAATTAGTGAGGAAGCTAATGATGATGATCATGAAACTTCTGATCAAGTTACTACCGAACCTCATAGGTCAACCAGAGTAAGATCCGCACAAGAGTGGTACCGTAATCCTGTTCTGGAAGTCATGTTACTTGACCATGACAAACCTACGAACTATGAGGAAGCGATGATGAGCCCAGATTCCGTGAAATGGCTTGAGGCCATGAAATCTGAGATGGGATCCATGTATGAGAACAAAGTGTGGACTTTGGTTGACTTGCCCGATGATCGGCAAGCCATAGAAAATAAATGGATCTTCAAGAAGAAGACTGACGCTGACGGTAATGTTACTGTCTTCAAAGCTCGGCTTGTTGCGAAAGGTTTTCGACAAGTTCAAGGAATTGACTACGATGAGACCTTCTCACCCGTAGCGATGCTTAAGTCTGTCCGAATCATGTTAGCAATTGCCGCATTTTATGATTATGAAATTTGGCAAATGGATGTAAAAATTGCATTCCTGAATGGATTTCTGGAAGAAGAGTTGTATATGATGCAACTAGAAGGTTTTATCGATCCAAAGGATGCTAACAAAGTGTGCAAGCTCCAGCGATCCATTTATGGACTGGTGCAAGCATCTCGAAGTTGGAATAAACATTTTGATAGTGTGATCAAAGTATACAGTTTTATACAGACTTTTGGAGAAGCCTGTATTTACAAGAAAGTGAGTGGGAGCTCTGTAGCATTTCTAATATTATATGTGGATGACATATTGTTGATTGGAAATGATATAGAATTTTTGGATAGCATAAAAAGATACTTGAACAAGAGTTTTTCAATGAAAGACATCAGTGAAGCTGCTTATATATTGGGCATCAAGATCTATAGAGATAGATCAAGACGCTTGCTACCTCTTGAGCATGCGTTGGTTTCCCTTGAAGAGGAAAGGGTGATGCAGCAAAGTAGCGTAAGTATTTCCCTCAGTTTTTGAGAACCAAGGTATCAATCCAGTAGGAGGCCACACGCAATCCCTCGTACCTACACAAACAAATAAGAACCTTGCAACCAACGCGATAAAGGGGTTGTCAATCCCTTCACGGCCACTTGCAAAAGTGAGATCTGATAGAGATGATAAGATAATATTTTTGGTAATTTTATGATAAAGATTAAAAGTAAATATTGGAAAATAAACGGCGACAGAAATAGCTAGTTGATGGAAGATTAATATGATGGAAAATAGACCCCGGGGCCACAGGTTTCACTAGTGGCTTCTCTCAAGATAGCATAAGTATTACGGTGGGTGAAAAAAATACTATCGAGCAATTGATAGAAAAGTGCATAGTTATGAGAATATCTAGGCATGATCATGTATATAGGCATCACGTCCGCGACAAGTAGACCGAAACGATTCTGCATCAACTACTATTACTCCACACATCGACCGCTATCTAGCATGCATCTAGAGTATTAAGTTCATAAGAACATAGTAATGCATTAGGCAAGATGACATGATGTAGAGGGATAAACTCAAGCAATATGATATAAACCCCATATTTTTATCCTCGATGGCAACAATACAATACGTGTCGTTTCCCCTGCTGTCACTGGGATCGAGCACCGCAAGATTGAATCCAAAGCTAAGCACTTCTCCCATTGCAAGAAAGATCAATCTAGTAGGCCAAGCCAAACTAATAATTCGAAGAGACTTGCAAAGATAACAAATCATACATAAAAGAATTCAGAGGAGATTCAAATATTTTTCATAGATAATCTTGATCATAAACCCACAATTCATCGGATCTCGACAAACACGCCGCAAAAAAGATTTACATCGAATAGATCTCCAAGAAGACCGAGGAGAACTTTATATTGAGATCCAAAGAGAGAGAAGAAGCCATCTAGCTAATAACTATGGACCCGAAGGTCTGAGGTAAACTACTCACACATCATCGGAGAGGCTATGGTGTTGATGTAGAAGCCATCCATGATCGATTCCCCCTCCGACGGAGCGCCGGAACAGGCCCCAAGATGGGATCTCACGGGTACAGAAGGTTGCGGCGGTGAAATAGGGTTTCGTGGTGCTCCTGGATGTTTTCGGGGTATATGGGTATATATAGGAGGAAGAAGTAGGTCAGTGGAGCTGCGAGGGGCCCACGAGGGTCGGGGCGCGCCTCCCTGCCTCGTGGCCTCCTCGCTTCTTTCTTGACGTCCACTCCAAGTCCTCTAGATCACGTTTATTCCAAAAATAACTCTCCCGAAGGATTCATTCCGTTTGGACTCCGTTTGATATTCCTTTTCTGCGAAACACTGAAATAGGCAAAAAAACAGCAATTTGCACTGGGCCTTCAGTTAGTAGGTTAGTCCCAAAAATAATACAAAAGTACTTAGTAAAGCCCATTAAACATCCAAAACAGATAGTATAATAGCATGGAACAATAAAAAATTATAGATACGTTGGAGACGTATCAAGCATCCCCAAGCTTAATTCCTGCTCGTCCTCGAGTAGGTAAATGATAAAAACAGAATTTTTGATGTGGAATGATACCTAGCATATTTTTCAATGTAATTTCCTTTATTGTGGCATGAATGTTCAGATCCGAAAGATTCAAGACAAAAATTTAATATTGACATGAAAATAATAATACTTCAAGCATACTAACAAAGCAATCATGTCTTCTCAAAATAACATGGCCAAAGAAAGTTATCCCTACAAAATCATATAGTCTGGCTATGCTCTATCTTCATCACACAAAGTATTTAATCATGCACAACCCCGATGACAAGCCAAGAAATTGTTTCATACTTTTGATGTCCTCAAACTTTTCAATCTTCACGCAATACATGAGCATGAGCCATGGACATAGCACTATACATGGAATAGAATGGTGGTTGTGGAGAAGACAAAAAGGAGAAGATAGTCTCACATCAACTAGGCGTATCAATGGGCTATGGAGATGCCCATTAATAGATATCAATGTGAGTGAGTAGGGATTGCCACGCAACGGATGCACTAGAGCTATAAGTGTATGAAAGCTCAACAAAAGAAACTAAGTGGGTGTGCATCCAACTCGCTTGCTCACGAAGACCTAGGGCATTTTGAGGAAGCCCATCATTGAAATATACAAGCCAAGTTCTATAATGTAAAATTCCCACTAGTATATGAAAGTGACAACATAGGAGACTCTCTATCATGAAGATCATGGTGCTACTTTGAAGCACAAGTGTGGAAAATGGATAGTAACATTGTCCCTTCTCTCTTTTCTCTCATTTTTTTTATTTGGGCCTTTTTTTTTATGGCCTCTTTTTTTTTCTTTTTTTTCTTTTCGTCCGGAGTCTCATCCCGACTTGTGGGGGAATCATAGTCTCCATCATCCTTTCCTCACTTGGGGCAATGCTCTAATAATGATGATCATCACACTTTTATTTACTTACAACTCAAAGATTACAACTCAATACTTAGAACAAAATATGACTCTATGTGAATGCCTCTGGCGGTGTACCGGGATATGCAATGAATCAAGAGTGACATGTATGAAAGAATTATAAAGGTGTCTTTGCCACAAATACGATGTCAACTACATGATCATGCAAAGCAATATGACAATAGTGAAGCGTGTCATAATAAACGGAACGGTGGTAAGTTGCATGGCAATATATCTCGGAATGGCTATGGAATGCCATAATAGGTAGGTATGGTGGCTGTTTTGAGGAAGGTATATGGTGGGTGTATGATACCGGCGAAAGGTGCGCGGTATTAGAGAGGCTAGCAATCGTGGAAGGGTGAGAGTGCGTATAATCCATGGACTCAACATTAGTCATAAAGAACTCACATACTTATTGCAAAAATCTATTAGTTATCGAAACAAAGTACTACGCGCATGCTCCTAGGGGGATAGATTGGTAGGATAAGACCATCGCTCGTCCCTGACCACCGCTCATAAGGAAGACAATCAATAAATAAATCATGCTCCGACTTCATCACATGACGGTTCACCATACGTGCATGCTACGGGAATCACAAACTTTAGAACAAGTATTTCTCTAATCCACAGCTACTCAACTAGCATGACTCTAATATCACCATCTTCATATGTCAAAACAATCATCAAGTATCAAACTTCTCATGGTATTCAATGCACTTTTATATGATAGTTTTTATTATACCCATCTTGGATGCCTATCATATTAGGACTAATTTTATAGCCAAAGCAAACTACCATGTTGTTCTAGAAGACTCTCAAAATAATATAAGTGAAGCATGAGAGATCAATAATTTCTATAAAATAAAACCACCACCGTGCTCTAAAAGATATAAGTGAAGCACTAGAGCAAAATTATTTAGCTCAAAAGATATAAGTGAAGCACATAGAGTATTCTAATAAATTCCGATAAATGTCCGTCTCTCCCAAAAGGTGTGTACAGCAAGGATGATTGTGGTGAACTAAAAAGCAAAGACTCAAATCATACAAGACGCTCCAAGCAAAACACATATCATGTGGTGAATAAAAATATAGCATCAAGTAAAGTTACCGATGGACGAAGACAAAAGAGGGGATGCCTTCTGGGGCATCCCCAAGCTTAGGCTTTTGGTTGTCCTTGGATTTTACCTTGGGGTGCCTTGGGCATCCCCAAGCTTAGGCTCTTGCCACTCCTTGTTCCATAATCCATCAAATCTTTACCCAAAATTTGAAAACTTCACAACACAAAACTTAACAGAAAATCTCATGAGCTCCGTTAGCGAAAGAAAACAAACCAAAACTTTAAGGTACTGTAATGAACTCATTCTTTATTTATATTGGTGTTAAACCTACTTTATTCAAACTTCTCTATGGTTCATAACCTCCAATACTAGCCATAGATTCATCAAAATAAGCAAACAACACACGAAAAACAGAATCTGTCAAAAACAGAACAGTCTGTAGTAATCTGGATCAAACGCATACTTCTGGAACTCCAAAAATTCTAAAATAAGTTTCTGGACGTGAGGAATTTATCTATTAATCATATACAAAAAGAATCAACTAAATAGCACTCTCCAGTAAAAAGTTGTAGCTAATCTCGTGAGCGCTAAAGTTTCTGTTTTTTACAGCAAGATCAAAAAGACTTTACCCAAGTCTTCCAAAAGGTTCTACTTGGCACAAACACTAACTAAAACATGAAAACACATCTAACCAGAGGCTAGATCAAAGATTTATCACTAAACAGAACTAAAAAGCAAGAAATAAAAATAAAATTGGGTTGCCTCCCAACAAGCGCTATCGTTTAACGCCCCTAGCTAGGCATAAAGATTTCAATGATGCTCACATGAAAGACAAGAATTGAAGCGCAAAGAGAGCATCATGAAACACGTGACAAACACATCTGAGTCTAACATACTTCCTATGCATAGGCATTTTATAGGAAAACAAATTATCAAGACAAGCAAGATCTAGCATATGAAAGGAAGAAGAAAGAAACAATAGCAATCTCAACATAACGAGAGGAAATTTAGTGACATGAAAATTTCTACAACCATATTTTCCTCTCTCATAATAATTACATGTAGGATCATAAGAAAATTCAAAAATATAGATATCACAAAACATATTCTTAACACGATCCACATGTAAGCAAAGTTGACATTCTTCCAAAATAGTGGGATTAACATTAACTAAAGTCATGACCTCTCCAAACCCACTTTTATCAAAAATTTCATAAGATTGAACATTCTCCAAACATGTGGGGTCTAAAGTTGACACTCTTACAAACCCAATTTCAATAATATTGCAAACACTATTATCAATCTCATATTCATCATGGAGTTTAAATAAATTTTCAAGATCAAAAGAAGAATCACCCCAATCATGATCATTGCAACAAATAGTAGTCATAGAAAAACTAGCATCCCCAAACTTGAGGTTTTGCATATCATTAACACAATTGACATCAATAGAATTTATAATAACATCATTGCAAATCATGCTTTTCATCAAAGGAACTATCAAGTATGGGCGCAATAGCAACGATCTCATGCTTAACATAAGGAACTATAGCAAATTCATCTTCATAAATATTGGCATCATGGCCACAAGAATAGCAAGCATTATGTTCATCAAGGGATATTTCAATTATTTCAATCAAATCATCGGAATCATAATTATCTATAGATTCATGCATATCATTATTTTCTTCAGAAGCAACGGTCATTCTCTCAATAAATTCTTTGACATGGACATTATGAGCATAGTTTTCATAGCAATATTTAAGTATGTCGGAATTTTCAGATTTGTAGAGAGTAATATCATACTTTTCAATCAAAGACGCAACTTCATGAGCACCCTTAAAAAGACAAATTCTTCAATCTGTTCGATATCATAGTAACTATAAACACCCTTTCCATAAGAAGATAAGATTTCATTATCATTAAACTCACATAGGTAGGGAAGGTGTTTTTTAGGGTTCTTAGAGCAACAAGTAAAATCATAAATTTCACAAAGATTCCAAGCATAGCATAGCAAACTATTTATTTGATACCATAAGAGCTTCCCCTTTTCAGACAAACGATGACGCATAAAATGAGCATGCTCATCTAAAGATTTCCCATCAACTAGGCTAGTTGGGGTTTCAGCACGAGCGCATAAGGATCGAAGATGATCCAAGTAGAACACTTTAAGTGGATCCATATCAATAGATTTTTAGCAAGCAAAGATGCAAGCAAATAGAAGGCACATGGAAACACAAACAAAAAGACATACGGGAAGAAGGCGAAAAAAGCCAAAGGTTTTCGAAAATCGTTTTAGAAGTGGGGGAGAGGAAAATGAGAGGCAAAAGGCAAATAATGTAATGCGAGGGATAAGAGTTTGTGATGGGTACTTGGTATGTCTTGACTTGACTTGACTTGGCGTAGATCTCCCCGGCAACGGCACCAGAAATCCTTCTTGCTACCTCTTGAGCTCGCGTTGGTTTTTCCCTTGAAGAGGAAAGGGTGATGCAGCAAAGTAGCGTAAGTATTTCCCTCATTTTTTGAGAACCAAGGTATCAATCCAGTAGGAGACTACACACAAGTCGCCTCAGACCTACACAAACAAATAAGAACCTTGCAACCAACATGATAAAGGGGTTGTCAATCCCTTCACGCCCACTTGCAAAAGTGAGATCTGATAGAGATAATAAGATAAATATTTTTGGTATTTTATGATATAGATTGAAAGTAAAGATTGCAAAGTAAAAATAGATCGGAAACTTATATGATGGAGAATAGACCCGGGGGCCATAGGTTTCACTAGTGGCTTCTCTCAAGATAGCATAAGTATTACGGTGGGTGAACAACTTACTGTCAAGCAATTGATAGAAAAGTGCATAATTATGAGAATATCTAGGCATTATCATGTATATAGGCATCACGTCCACGACAAGTAGACCGAAATGATTCTGCATCTACTACTATTACTCCACACATCGACCGCTATCCAGCATGCATCTAGAGTATTAAGTTCATAAGAACAGAGTAACGCATTAGGCAAGATGACATGATGTAGAGGGATAAACTCAAGCAATATGATATAAACCCCATCTTTTATCCTCGATGGTAACAATACAATATGTGTCGTTTCCCCTGCTGTCACTGGGATCGAGCACCGCAAGATTGAACCCAAAGCTAAGCACTTCTCCCATTGCAAGAAAGATCAATCTAGTAGGCGAAACCAAATTGATAATTCGAAGAGACTTGCAAAGATAACAAATCATACATAAAAGAATTCAGAGGAGATTCAAATATTTTTCATAGATAATCTTGATCATAAACCCACAATTCATCGGATCTCGACAAACACACCGCAAAGAAGAGTTGCATCGAATAGATGTCCAAGAAGATCGAGGAGAACTTTGTATTGAGATCCAAAGAGAGAGAAGAAGCCATCTAGCTAATAACTATGGACCCGAAGGTCTGAGGTAAACTACTCACACATCATCGGAGAGGCTATGGTGTTGATGTAGAAGCCCTCCGTGATCGATTCCTCCTCCGGCGGAGCACCGGAAAAGGCCCCAAGATGGGATCTGACGGGTACAAAAGGTTGCGGCGGTGGAAATAGGGTTTCGTGGTGCTCCTGGATGTTTTTGGGGTATATGGGTATATATAGGAGGAAGAAGTAGGTCGGTGGAGCTGCGAGGGGCCCACGAGGGTGGGGGCGCGCCCAGGGGGGCAGGCGCGCCTCCCTGCCTCGTGGCCTCCTCGCTTCTTTCTTGACGTCCACTCCAATTCCTCTGGATCACGTTTGTTCCAAAAATAACTCTCCCGAAGGTTTCATTCCGTTTGGACTCCGTTTGATATTCCTTTTCTGCGAAACACTGAAATAGGCAAAAAACAGCAATTTGCACTGGGCCTTCGGTTCGTAGGTTAGTCCCAAAAATAATATAAAAGTGCTTAGTAAAACCCATTAAACATCCAAAACAGAAAATATAATAGCATGGAACAATCAAAAATTGTAGATACGTTGGAGACATATCAACGCTTAATTGGACTTTCACAAATCACATACCTTGATAAAGTTTTAAAGAAGTTCAAAATGGATCAAGCAAAGAAAGGGTTCTTGCCTGTGTTACAAGGTGTGAAGTTGAGTCAGAGTCAATGCCCGACCACTGCAGAAGATAGAGAGAAAATGAAAGTCATTCCCTATGCTTCAGCCATAGGTTCTATCATGTATGCAATGTTGTGTACCAGACCTGATGTGTGCCTTGCTATTAGTTTAGCATGGAGGTACCAAAGTAATCTAGGAGTGGATCGCTGGACAGTGGTCAAGAACATCCTGAAATACCTGAAAAGGACTAAGGATATGTTTCTCGTTTATGGAGGTGACAAAGAGCTCGTCGTAAATGGTTACGTCGATGCAAGCTTTGACACTGATCCGGATGACTCTAAGTCACAAACCGGATACGTATTTATATTGAACGGTGGAGTTGTCAGTTGGTGCAGTTCTAAGCAAAGCGTCGTGGTGGGATCTACGTGTGAAGCGGAGTACATAGCTTCTTCATAAGCAGCAAATGAAGGAGTCTGGATGAAGGAGTTCATATCCGATCTAGGTGTCATACCTAGTGCATCGGGTCCAATAAAAATCTTTTGTGGCAATACTGGTGCAATTGCCTTGGCAAAGGAATCCAGATTTCACAAGAGAACCAAGAACATCAAGAGACCCTTCAATTCCATCCGCGATCAAGTAAAGGAGGGAGACATAGAGATTTGCGAGATACATACGGATCTGAATGTTGCAGACCCATTGACTAAGCCTCTCTCACGAGAAAAACATGATCAGCACCAAGACTCCATGGGTGTTAGAATCATTACTATGTAATCTTAGATTATTGACTCTAGTGCAAGTGGGAGACTGAAGGAAATATGCCCTAGAGACAATACTAAAGTTGTTATTTATATTTCCTTATATCATGATAAATTTTTATTATTCATGCTATAATTGTATTAACCGGAAACTTAGTACATGTGTGAATACATAGACAAACAGAGTGTCACTAGTATGCCTCTACTTGACTAGCTCGTTAATCAAAGATGGTTAAATTTTCCTAGCCATAGACATGATTTGTCATTTGATTAACGGGATCAAATCATTAGAGAATGATGTGATTGACATGACCCATCCGTTAGCTTAGCAAGATGATCGTTTAGTTTGTTGCTATTGCTTTCTTCATGACTTATACATGTTCCTATGACTATGAGATTATGCAACTCCCGAATACCTAATGACCCACAAGTATAGGGGATCTATCGTAGTCCTTTCGATAAGTAAGAGTGTCGAACCCAACGAGGAGCAGAAGGAAATGACAAGTAGTTTTCAGTAAGGTATTCTCTGCAAGCACTGAAATTATCGGTAACAGATAGTTTTGTGATAAGGTAATTTGTAACGGGTGACAAGTAACAAAAGTAAACAAGGTGGAGCAAGGTGTCCCAATTCTTTTTGTAGCAAAGGACAAGCCTGGACAAACTCTTATATAAAGGAAAACGCTCCCGAGGACACATGGGAATTATCGTCAAGCTAGTTTTCATCATGTTCATATGATTCGCGTTCGTTACTTTGTTAATTTGATATGTGGGTGGACCGGTGCTTGGGTACTGCCCTTCCTTGGACAAGCATCCCACTTATGATTAACCCCTCTTGCAAGCATCCGCAACTACAAAAGAAGTATTAAGGTAAACCTAACCATAGCATGAAACATATGGATCCAAATCAGCCCCTTACGAAGCAACGCATAAACTAGGGTTTAAGCTTCTGTCACTCTAGCAACCCATCATCTACTTATTACTTCCCAATGCCTTCCCCTAGGCCCAAATAATGGTGAAGTGTCATGTAGTCGACGTTCACATAACACCACTAGAGGAAAGACAACATACATCTCATCAAAATATCGAACGAATACCAAATTCACATGACTACTTATAGCAAGACTTCTCCCATGTCCTCAGGAACAAATGTAACTACTCACAAATCATATTCATGTTCATAATCAGAGGGGTATTAATATGCATAAAGGATCTGAACATATGATCTTCCACCAAATAAACCAACTAGCATCAACTACAAGGAGTAATCAACACTACTAGCAACCCCCAGGTACCAATCTGAGGTTTTGAGACAAAGATCGGATAGAAGAGATGAACTAGGGTTTGAGATGAGATGGTGCTGATGAAGATGTTGATGGAGATTGACCCCCTCCCGATGAGAGGATCGATGGTGATGATTTCCCCCTCCCGGAGAGATGTTTCCCCGGCAGAACAGCTCCGCCGAAGCCCTAGATTGGTTCCGCCAAGGTTCCGCCTCAAGACGGCGGCGCTTCGTCCTGAAAGCTTCCTTCTGATTTTTTCCAGGGCGAAATACTTCATATAGAAAAAGATGGGCACCGGAGGCCTGCCAGGGGGCCCACGAGGCAGGGGGCGCGCCCTCCACCCTCGTGGACAGGGTGTGCCCCCCTCTGGTGCTTTCTTCGCCCAATATTTTTAATATATTCCAAAACTGACTTCCGTGGAGTTTCAGGACTTTTGGAGTTGTGCAGAATAAGTCTCTAATATTTGCTCCTTTTCCAGCCCAGAATTCCAGCTGCGAGCATTCTCCCTCTTCATGTAAACCTTGTAAAATAAGAGAGAAAAGGCATAAGTATTGTGACATAATGTGTAATAACAACCCATAATGCAATAAATATCGATATAAAAGCATTGATGCAAAATGGACGTATTAACTCCTCCAAGCTTAGACCTCGCTTGTCCTCAAGCGGAAACCGATAACGAAAAATATGTCCACATGTTTAGAGATAGAGGTGTCGATAAAATAAATACGGACATGACAGCATCATGATCATTCTTATAACAGCATCATATATATAGAATGTCATATGATTTCTTATGTTAAAGTAACAATCTATTCACAATGTCAAGTATGAATCAGAAACTTCATTGAAAACTAACAAACTATGATCTCGGTCATTGAAGCAATTGCAATTTATCATAACATCGGAAAGAGTCAATGTAAGAGCTTTTCAGCAAGTCCACATACTCAACTATCATTTAGTCTCTCACAATTGCTAACACTCACGCAATACTTATGGGTATGAACTTTTAATCGGACACATTTAATCGGACACAGAGAAAGACAGGGGCTTATAGTTTTGCCTCCCAACCTTTTTCCTCAAGGGTAATGTCAACAATAATAGTTTATGATAACTTACATCCAATTGGATATATATATATATATCAGGATCTTTCCAACACAATGTGCTTGCCAAAGGATAAAGTGTAAAAAGGAAAGGTGAAGATCACCACGACTCTTGCATAAGACATAAAAAATAAAGGACAGGCCCTTCGCAGAGGGGAGAAGAGGTTGTCATGTGCTTTTATGGTTGGATGCACAAAATCTTAATGCGAAATACCGTCACTTTACATTGCCACTTGTGATAGGGACCTTTATTATGCAGTCCGTCGCTTTTATTTCTTCCATTTCACAAGATCGTATAAAGCTTATTTTCTCCACACTAATAGATCATACATATTTAGAGAGCAATTTTTATTGCATGCAACAATGAAAACTTACTTGAAGGATCTTACTCAATCCATAGGTAGATATGGTGGACTCTAATGGCAAAACTGGGTTTAAGGATATTTGGAAGCACAAGTAGTATCTCTACTTGGTGCAAAGAATTTGGCTAGCATGAGGGGAAAGGCAAGCTCAACATGTTGGATGATCCATGACAATATACTTTATTTCGGATATAAGGAAACATAACCCATTACGTTGTCTTCCTTGTCCAACATCAAATTTTTAGCATGTCATATTTTAATGAGTGGTCAGAATCATAAAAGATGTCCAAGATAGTATATTTATATGTGAAAACCTCTCTTTCTTTATTACTTCCTATTAATTGCAACGATGACCAAAACTATGTTTGTCAACTCTCAGCAACTTTTATTCATCATACTCTTTATTTGTGAAGTCGTTACTCTCCATAAGATCAATATGATCTCTTTATTTCTTTTTATTCTTTCTTTTATTCACTCTGGATTATAGCAAGATAACCAAGCCCTTGACTCAAAACTAATCTTTATTATATATAGCTCAAGGACTCGATTACATAGGAGGATCAAAAAGCAAAACTCAAAGCTAGATCATACTAAAAATTATTCTACTAGATCAAGATATTACCAAAAGGATCGAACTAAGGAAAACAGTAAAGATAGAAGTGTGATGCTGATACGATACCGGGGCACCTCCCCCAAGCTTGGCAGTTGCCAAGGGGAGTGCCCATACCCGATACTCAGTTCTCCTTTGGTGGTGAAGAAGATGGTGGTGATAATGACAATTTTGCCTTCAACTTTTTCATATTGTAGTTGAGGAGAGCAATTTCCTCCCTTAAATCATCGACCTCCAATTCCAGCTTCAAGATCTTGTCACATAAATCTCCTTTGCTTTTCTGCCGAAAACGAGAAGGAATAGATCGGTTATTAGTCCCGTTAGCCCTCTTAGGGAGACTAGACTTCTTGAAGTTCACGTGCATATCCCCAGGTTGAGGTAGAGGGACATTCTCCTCCTCCGAACTTGAATCATCGATCCTCATCAAGTGAGCATCCTCCTCGTCATCTGTAGTTCGACCATAAGGAGATAGGTCCCCATAGGTCTTTGGGTCAGCAATGAGATGTGAGACAAAGCTCTCTCCGTCGGAGTCTTGAGATGACATCTTGCTCTAAATCTGCTGTAGAAACAGCTCGAAACAAAAACAGAGGATATTTGCGTGGTACGGTGGTCAAAACCTTCGGGAGATTATATAATGAATTTTTACCGACCAAAAGAAGTATTGTGCAAGAAAACGGAGTCCGGAGAGCACATGAGGTGCCCACGAGGCAGGGGCGCGCCCTCCACCCTCGTGGATGCCTCGTGTCCTTTCCAGACTACATCTTATTTTCCTATTTTCCTAAATATTCCAAAACGGAGCAAAATTGCCATTAGAACTGTTTTAGCGTCGGTTTACTTACCGTACCACATACCTATTCCTTTTCCGAGTCTGAAACGTTCTGGAAAGTGTCCCTTATGTACTCCTTCAGGGTTACGGTGTCAATAACATTGGTTTCAATATTTATGGGATTACCTGAGATATAATGTTTAATTCTTTGACCGTTCACCACCTTCAGATTTGTGCCTTCGAAGTTGTTGATTTTTATGGCACCGGAACGATAGACCTCCTCGATAACGTAAGGACCTTCCCATTTAGAGAGATGTTTTCCTGCAAAAAAATCTTAAATGAGAGTTGTATAGCAAAACATAATCACCTACGTTAAACTCACGCTTTTGTATCCTTTTGTCATGCCATCTTTTAACTTTTTCTTTAAATAGCTTGGCATTCTCATAGGCCTGGGTTCTCCACTCATCAAGTGAGCTAATGTCAAATAGCCTCTTTTCACCGGCAAGTTTGAAATCATAATTGAGCTCTTTAATGGCCCAATATTCCATATGTTCTAATTCGAGAGGTAAGTGACAAGCTTTTCCATAAACCATTTTATATGGAGACATACCCATAGGATTTTTATATGCAGTTCTATAGGCCCATAAATGCATTATCAAGTTTCTTGGACCAATTCTTTCTAGATCTATTAACAGTCTTTTGCAAAATTAATTTAATATCTCTATTACTCAATTCTACTTGACCACTAGACTACGGGTGGTATGGAGATGCAATTCTATAATTAACATCATACTTAGCAAGCATTTTACGAAGGCACCATGAATAAAATGTGAACCACCATCACTCATTAAATATCTAGGGACTCCAAACCTCGGAAAAATAACTTCTTTGAGCATCTTAATAGAGGTGTTATGATCAGCACTACTAGTTGGAATAGCTTCTACATACTTAGTAACGTAATCAACAGCAACTAAAATATGTGTATACCCATTAGAGGAAGGAAACGGTCCCATATAATCAAAGCCCCAAACATCAAATGGTTCAATAACAAGTGAATAGTTCATAGGAATTTCTTGACGTCTACTAATATTACCAATTCTTTGACATTCATCACAAGACAAGACAAACTTACGGGCATCTTTGAAAAGAGTAGGCCAATAAAAACCGGATTGCAATACCTTATGTGCAGTTCTATCTCCAGCGTGGTGTCCTCCATAAGCCTCGGAGTGACACATGCGTAGGATCTGTTCCTGTTCATGCTCAGGTACACAACGTCTAATAACACCATCTACTCCTTCTTTATAAAGGTGTGGGTCATCCCAGAATTAATGTGTTAAATCATAGAAAAACTTTTTCTTTTGCTGGTATGTGAAACTAGGTGGTATAAATTTAGCAACAATGTAATTGGCATAATCAGCATACCATGGAGTAGTATGAGAAGAATTTATGACAACTAATTGTTCATCAGGAAAGCTATCATCAATAGGTAGTGGGTCATCAAGAACATTCTCTAACCTAGATAAGTTGTCTGCAATGGGGTTCTCAGCTCCCTTTCTATCAATAATATGCACATCAAATTCTTGTAGTAGGAGAACCCATCTAATAAGTCTAGGTTTAGCATCTTTCTTTGAAGGGCGGTTAGAACAAAGCAAGGGATGACACTTTCAATGCGCGAAATCCGTTTCGAGTTAGAGTGCGAAACTTCTTGCTCCATAAGATATTTAATAGCAGCATGATCAGTGTGAACAGTTACTTTAGAATCAACAATACAAGGTCTGAACTTATCACAAGCAAATACAACTGCTAAATATTCTTATTCAGTAGTAGCATAATTTCTCTAGGCACTGTCTAGAGTTTTACTAGCATATTGGATAACATTTAATTTCTTATCAACTCTTTGTCCTAGAACAGCACCTACAGCATAATCACTGGCATCACACATAATTTCAAAGGGTAAATTCCAATCAGGTGGCTGAACAATAGGTGCAGAAATCAAGGCTTTCTTAAGTATTTCAAATGCTTCTACACAATCATCATCAAAGACAAAAGGAACATCTTTTTGTAAGAGATTAGTCAGAGGCCTAGAAATTTTGAGAAGTCTTTAATGAACCTCCTATAAAAACCGGCATGACCAAGGAAACTTCTTATACCTTTAATGTCCTTAGGACACGACATCTTTTCAGTAGCACCAACTTTAGCATTATCAACTTCAATACCTTTTCCAGAAATTTTATGCCCCAAGACAATACCTTCATTAACCATAAAGTGGCACTTCTCCCAATTCAAGACAAGGTTAGTTTCTTCACATCTCTACAAAACTCGATCAAGGTTGCTTAAGCAATCATCAAAAGAAGTTCCATAAACGGAAAAATCATCCATGAAAACCTCAACAATCTTTTCACAAAAGTCAGAGAATATAGCAGTCATACATCTTTGAAAGGTAGCAGGTGCATTGCATAAACCAAAAGGCATACGTCTATAAGCAAAGGTACCGAAAGGGCAAGTAAAAGTTGTCTTTTCTTGATCCTCTTTTGGCACAGGAATTTGCGAGAAACCAGAATAACCGTCTAGAAAGCAAAAATGTGTATGTTTGGATAATCTTTCTAGCATTTGATCAATAAAAGGTAAAGGGTAATGATCCTTTTTAGTAGCTTTATTTAATTTGTGGAAATCAATTACCATTCTATAACCTATAACAATTGTTTGTGGGATCAATTCATCTTTATCATTAGGAACAACAGTAATACCTCCCTTCTTAGGGACACAATGGACAAGACTTGCCCACTGACTATCAGCAACAGGATAAATTATACCTGCCTCCAGAAGCTTTAGTATTTCTTTTCTTACCACTTCTTTTATCTTAGGATTTAACCTTCGTTGGTGATCAACAACCGGTTTAGCGTCTTTCTCCAATTTTATTTTGTGCTGGCATAGAGTGGGACTAATGCCCTTAAGATCATCAAGAGTATATCCAATAGCAGCACGGTGCTTCTTCAGAGTTTTCAATAATTTCTCTTCTTCCTGCTCTGAAAGGTTAGCACTAATAATAACAGGATATATCTTCTTTTCATCAAGATAAGCATATTTAAGAGTATCAGGTAATGGTTTAAGCTCAAACACGGGATCACCCTTGGGTGGAGGAGGATCCCCTAGAATTTCAACAGGCAAGTTGTGTTTCAAAATAGGTCCCTGTTTAAAGAATACTTCATCTATTTCCCTTCTTTCATTCATAAACATATCATTTTCACGGTCTAGCAAATATTGTCCTAAAGGATCATTAGGAGGCACTACAATAGAAGCAAGACCAATAATTTCATCTTTACTAGGCAATTCTTTATCATGGGGTTGTCTACAAAATTTAGCAAAATTAAAATCATGAGACATATCCCCTAAACCAACAGTAACAATGTATTTTTCGCAGTCTATCTTAGCATTAACAGTATTCAAGAAGGGTCTACCAAATATAATGGGACAAGAGTCATCTTGTGGGGAACCAAGGACAAGAAAATAAGTAGGATATTTAACTTTCCCACACAAGACTTCAGCATCTCTAACAATCCCAACTAGTGAAATAGTATCTCTATTGGCAAGCTTAATTGTAACATCAATATCTTCTATCTCAACAGGTGCAATATCATGCATGATTTCTTCGTATAAGGAATGAGGTATTGCGCTCGCACTAGCACCCATATTACATAAGCCATGATAACAATGATCTCCTATTTTAACAGAAATAAAAGGCATGCCTACAACAGGTCTATGTTTATTTTTAGTATCGGGTCTAGCAATTCTAGCAGCTTCATTGCAGAAGTAAATAACATGCCCATCGATATTATTGACCAAGAGATCTTTAACCATAGCAATACTAGGTTCAAATTTAATTTACTCAGGGGGTGTAGGTGTTCTAGTATTACTATTACGAACCACTGTTGAAGCTTTAGCATGATCCTTTATTCTAGCAGGGAAAGGTGGTTTCTCAATATAAGCGGTAGGAACAATAGGATCAACATTATAAGTGATAGTCTTTTCTTCAACTTTAATAGGTTCAACTAACTTTACTTCAATGGGAGGATGATATTTAAACCGCTTCTCCTTAGGGAGATCAACATGAGTAGCAAATGATTCACAGAAAGAAGCTACTATCTCGGAGTCAAATCCATATTTAGTGCTAAATTCACAAAAAAACATTGGTATCCATAAAAGATTTAACACAATCAAACTTAGGTGTTATACCTGACTTCTTACCTTCGTCGAGTTCCCAATCTTCAGAGTTGCGTTTAATTCTTTCCAATAAATCCCATCTGAATTCAATAGTCTTCATCATAAAAGAACCAGTACAAGAAGTATTGAGCATGGAGCGATTGTTGAGAGAAAGCCGAGCATAAAAATTTTGAATAATAATTTCTCTTGAGAGCTCATGATTGGGGCATGAATATAACATTGACTTAAGCCTCCCCCAAGCTTGAGCGATACTTTATCCTTAGCGAGGCCAAAAATTATATATATAATTACGATCACGATGAATCAGATGCATAGGATAAAACTTTTGACGAAATTCCAATTTCAATCGGTTGTAGTTCCATGATCCAATATCATCACATAGCCTAAACCATGTCAATGCCTTTCCCTTCAAAGATAAAGGGAAGACCTTCTTCTTGATAACATCCTCAGGCATACCTGCAAGCTTAAATAATCCACAAACTTCATCCACATAGATTAGGTGCAAATCGGGATGTAATGTTTCATCTCCTGTAAAAGGATTAGCTAGCAGTTTCTCTATCATACCCGAAGGAATTTCAAAGTAAACATTTTCAGTAGGTTCAGTAGGTTGAGGAGCAACTCTTTGCTCTACTGGTCGGGGTGAAGATACCCCGAACAAGCCCCTCAAATGATTACTTTCCATAGTAACAAGTGACAGTAAATTTCAGCACACTATATAAATTTTTCCTTACCAAAGGCGCTTCACTCCCTGGCAACGGCGCCAGAAAAGAGTCTTGATGACCCACAAGTATAGGGGATCTATCGTAGTCCTTTCGATAAGTAAGAGTGTCGAACCCAACGAGGAGCAGAAGGAAATGACAAGTAGTTTTCAGTAAAGTATTCTCTGCAAGCACTGAAATTATCGGTAACAGATAGTTTTGTGATAAGGTAATTTGTAACGGGTGACAAGTAAATAAAGTAAACAAGGTGCAACAAGGTGGCCCAATCCTTTTTGTAGCAAAGGACAAGCCTGGACAAACTCTTATATAAAGGAAAACGCTCCAGAGGACACATGGGAATTATCGTCAAGCTAGTTTTCATCATGTTCATATGATTCGCGTTTGTTACTTTGATAATTTGATATGTGGGTGGACCGGTGCTTGGGTACTGCCCTTTCTTGGACAAGCATCCCACTTATGATTAACCCCTCTTGCAAGCATCTGCAACTACAAAATAAGTATTAAGGTAAACCGAACCATAACATGAAACATGTGGATCCAAATCAGCCCCTTACGAAGCAACGCATAAACTAGGGATTAAGCTTCTGTCACTCTAGCAACCCATCATCTACTTATTATTTCCCAATGCCTTCCCCTAGGCCCAAATAATGGTGAAGTGTCATGTAGTCGACGTTCACATAACACCACTAAAGGAAAGACAACATACATCTCATCAAAATATCGAACGAATACCAAATTCACATGACTACTTATAGCAAGACTTCTCCCATGTCCTCTGGAACAAAGGTAACTACTCACAAATCATATTCATGTTCATAATCAGAGGGGTATTAATATGCATAAAGGATCTGAACATATGATCTTCCACCAAATAAACCAACTAGCATCAACTACAAGGAGTAATCAACACTAGTAGCAACCCCCAAGTACCAATATGAGGTTTTGAGACAAAGATCGCATACAAGAGATGAACTAGGGTTTGAGATGAGATGGTGCTGATGAAGATGTTGATGGAGATTGACCCCCTCCCGATGAGAGGATCGATGGTGATGACGATGGTGATGATTTCCCCCTCCCGGAGGGATGTTTCCCCGGCAGAACAGCTCCGCCGGAGCCCTAGATTGGTTCCGCCTCGAGACGGCGGCGCTTCGTCCCGAAAGCTTCCTTCTGATTTTTTTCCAGGGCGAAAGACTTCATATAGCAAAAGATGGGCACCAGAGGCCTGCCAGGGGGCCCATGAGGCAGGGGGCGCACCCTCCACCCTCATGGACAGGGTGTGGCCCCCCTCTGGTGCTTTCTTGCCCAATATTTTTAATATATTCCGAAACTGACTTCCGTGGAGTTTCTGGACTTTTGGAGTTGTGCAGAATAGGTCTCTAATATTTGCTCCTTTTCCAGCCCAGAATTCCAGCTGCCAGCATTCTCCCTCTTCATGTAATCCTTGTAAAATAAGAGAGAGAAGGCATAAGTATTGTGACATAATGTGTAATAACAACCCATAATGCAATAAATATCGATATAAAAGCATGATGCAAAAATGGACGTATCAATACCGGAGGAACACTTAGTGTGCTATCAAACGTCACAACATAACTGGGTGATTATAAAACGCTCTACAGGTGTCTCCGATGGTGTTTGTTGAGTTGGCATAGATCGAGATTAGGATTTGTCGCTCCGATTGTCGGAGAGGTATCTCTGAGCCCTCTCGATAATGCACATCACTATAAGCCTTGCAAGCAATGTGACTAATGAGTTAGTTGCGGGATGATGCATTACGGAACGAGAAAAGAGACTTGGCGGTAACGAGATTGAACTAGGTATTGAGATACCGACGATCGAATCTTGGGCAAGTAACATACCGATGACAAAGGGAACAACGTATGTTGTTATGCGGTTTGACCGATAAAGATCTTCGTAGAATATGTGGGAGCCAATATGAGCATCCAGGTTCCGCTATTGGTTATTGACCGGAGATGAGTCTCGGTCATGTCTACATAGTTCTCGAACCCGTAGGGTCCGCACGCTTAACGTTCGATGACGATTGGTATTATGAGTTTATGTGTTTTGATGTACCGAAGGTTGTTCGGAGTCCCAG
The DNA here is from genome assembly GCF_018294505.1 of Triticum aestivum. Lineage (NCBI taxonomy): Eukaryota > Viridiplantae > Streptophyta > Magnoliopsida > Poales > Poaceae > Triticum > Triticum aestivum. Next base: position 133,266,154 of record NC_057814.1, on the reverse strand, counting down.
ATATGATCATGGACATGACGAGGAGTCTCGAAATGGTCGAGACATAAAGGTCGATATATTGGAAGGCTATGTTTGGACACCGGAAAGATTTCGGATGAGTTCGGGCATTTTTCGGTGTACCGGGGGGTTACCGGAACCCCCCGGGGGCTTAATTGGCCTACATGGGCTTTGGTGGAAGAGAGAGGAGAAGGCCAAGAGGAGGTGCGCGCCCCCTTCTCCCAAGCCCAATCCGAATTGGGAAGGGGGTCGCCCCCCCCCCCCCTTTCCTTCCTCCCCTCTTCCCCTTTCTTCCCCCTCCTATTAGGACTAGGAAAGGGGGGAACCTACTCCTAGTAGGAGTAGGATTCCCCCCTTGGGGGCGCACCATGAGGCCGGCCGGCCCCCTCCTCCCCTCCTTTATATACGGGGAGGGGGGCACCCCATAGACACACAAGTTATTGTTTTAGCCGTGTGCGGTGCCCCCCTCCACATATTTCCACCTCGGTCATATCGTTGTACTGCTTAGGCGAAGCCCTGCGTCGGTAACTTCATCATCACCGTCATCACGCCATCGTGCTGACGAAACTCTCCCTCGGCCTCAGCTGGATCAAGAGTTCGAGGGACGTCACCGAGCTGAAGTGTGCAGATCGCGGAGGTGCCGTGCGTTCGGTACTTGATCGGTTGGATCGCAAAGACGTTCGACTACATCAACCGCGTTACTTAACGCTTCCACTTTCGGTCTACGAGGGTACGTGGACACACTCTCCCCGCTCATTGCTATGCATCTCCTAGATAGATCTTACGTGATCGTAGGAATTTTTTTGAAATACTGCATTCCTCAACAGAACGTGTATCCCCTTTGCACACAATCACAAATTCACAATAGAGTGAAACCACAGCAGTCAACACCACGTTAACGAACAACACAAATTCACTCTAGATCAACAATCCCAATAATTCAAAGCCAAGGAATGGAAGAACTGAAACGACGTGATTTTGATGACACCAGTGTCATGCTACTTCTAATCCTGTGCGCCCTCTTCTCTATTGTCGCCGGCATCTACGCTATTTGACAGCCCAGCGGCCACCGGCCATAGAAAGAAACAGTGCCGGCTAGCAATAATTCTTGTGTTTCTTTCTGTAGATACGACCTAAAGAAGCCACTCTGTATCACTTTCGTGTAGGCAGTGAGGACCGACGCAGCAAGACCGTACGTGATGGAAGCATCAGTACAAGGATAATTTTGGAGGTGTAGGCCCACAATGACACATAACAGCCTCTTATTGGCCCTGCACCGTAATTCCTGCAGGGAACCCTGCATGTGAGCTGAACCCCACAAACCCGCTTTTCAAAAGAGCACAACAATATCTAAGGGCTTTTAATTTCCCACTATTTGTGTATATGTACAGGAACCCTGAAAAAATTCGACTTCAATTTTTGGAAAACTTGCTTGTTGAGTAAAGTTCAGAGAAAGTGTTACAACTAAATCCTTTAGCTATTTCAGCAATATCCACTACTGGAGCACCAGAGAGATGGGGCTTGTTGCTTCCTGATCTGCTGCCTAGAGCAGAACCAACCATAATTTGGTTGGTAATGACTCACCATGGAATCGCGAATTGATTCTGAGAGTGAAAAGTAGAAGTACACAAAGCAACCGACGAAGGCTCGCAGCTGTCTCCTCCTCGAAGCGCCACCACCACCCCTCGCACTGGAGCGCAGCCCACCGTTGACGCTGAACCAGATTTTGAGCTTGGTCACCGGCCGACCGCCACAGTCACCCCAGAACCGCTGGTTGAAGTGGAAGATCTCCGTCGTGATGTTCCCATGTCTATGTCCATCGCGAACTACGTCAAGCGGAGCCAACAGGTACATGTACCATAGCGGCGACAGCTAGCTCCACGCCGACGAAGAACAACACACCGAGCAGCGTCAAGCTTAGTACCGTAAACTACAATATCATGATGTGAAATGTTAAAACCGCTTCAGATTTTCAAAATATGTATACAACTACGTGTGTTAATGTTCACCATCAATAGATGAAGGAAAGAATCGAAATTGTAAAACCAAAACAGGAAAACTTCCCCCGGATGCTGAAAAAATATAAGTTCCTTCATATGTACACCAAGGCTCACATTTCATCCGAGAATAGTTTCCATCGATGCTCATATGCGCTCACGGATAATAGAAACCAAAAAGAGCTTAAGGGTGTCGATTCAACGATACAGACCAAAAAGGCACACCAAACAGTACAGTACTCCATCCTTATATATACTGGCCAAAAAGCAACTTCAAACAATTTACACTACTTCAGCACCCCATGTTGATTGTGAATGCATACCAAACAGTACAAATTCTACTCTAATATGCATTGAACAAGAAAGGAATTTCCAACCATGTACTACTGCGCATAATTATTTGTTATATTTACAACATTTTTTGTTTGCTCATTACAAAATAAGGAAAATCCTACCTAATGTGTTGGTATGGTAGGAAAATTTTCAAGAGCCGAGATTTGCAACGCTACACGACTAAAAGGATTAACCTTACAATTGTGATCCTAGATTGCAAATAAGCATACTTGACAGAAACTATGAAAAACTACATCCTAGTTCTAAATTTGTAGCTGTGCTTTCTTGATATCTTAGGGTCTGCAACTAAAATCAACTGTGCCTATTAATCAACCATGACAAAGTTTATGATCTTAAACAACAGTATCAATCATGGTCAATCTAAATCATGAACATTGTAAAATCTGGCAGTACTCTTGTATCACAATGGCATATGCAAGCATTGAAAAAGATAGAACTTTGAGCATCACAGTACCCAAACGAACTGCAACACCAAAGCAAGATAAATGTAGAACTGTCCTGGTGGGTGTACCCAAATGTGTTCTCTTCTCCATCAATAGAAGTAAGAGACCAGCAAAGCATTTCAGAGCAATAGTTGCTATAAGAAAAGTAAAAAATGTCCAAGCATAAAAATTTGTCTACTACATCACAGTAACACGAGAATATTGATCAAGACTTCTACAATAACATTTTTCAAAGAGACAAATAACGTCCAACAACTACTCAGGATAACAAAAAGAATAATAATTTTCCATGACAATGAACACGGCTATGTACCTTCTTTATTTGCCCTTTCCATTTTTAGAGGAAAATGCTGACAATACTTCAGGATTTTTATCACCACCTTTCTGAGGCCAAAGAATCTGGACATCCACTATCTTCTAGTGCACCTTCAGAAGTAAGTAGACTAATATAATACCCTTCTCTGCGGGCTCCAACACCAGCAACATCTTGTTTCCAACCATGAAAAAATACTCCCCAATAACACCTAGAACAAAAATAAAAGAACCCAATAACAATACATATCTTGTTTGCTGAAGACAATCTCACCATACAAAATCTGAGGTGTTTTATTAAAACTCAGCCAGATTCCTTTCCCCAAAATAATAGTATTTCATATGAAAAGACACATAACTAACAATATACAATGATTTGCATTTGCTAACTACTATAATGAGTTGTTTGCAGCACTGTGCCATCTCCTACAGAGTGCAATCCAGTATGTTCAGAAGGCAAAAGCAAAGAGATAAAAACTACCAATGCATATGTTTGAAAAATGAGTTCCTAATAAGATGAGATCATCGTTGGACTTCCAATCAAAGCAATTCATAGGATCAACACTTACAAAGTTTTCAGTAAACGTTCGCATTGTCTTTGATTGATTACAAAAAGATTTCTGCCTACTGCACAAAGCCCATGCTTGTAATCTGACGGGAACTATCAAAAACAAGTGAACAGATCAGGAAAACATCTACTGATCTCCATCCATTACGCCATGTAAGTTGGTTCCCTTGGAATTCGAAAGAAGTCCACTTTAACCCCCTAGGATTTCACAAACCGGCCTGTTTACCCCCTAAGGTCTAAAACCGGGTATTTAACCCCCTGTACTTTCCTAAACCAAATGAATCACCCCCTAGCACCGATCAGAGTGGTTTTTCAGGCGGTTTGGGTGAAGTGGAAAGGTTGTGGGTGCGAGGTTGTCGTCTCGTCGATACAGTTCCTCCGCCCAGCTTTCTCCCGTCGCATGTTGCTCAGGTCATCGCACCCAAACTACTTGCGTCATTCAGGCACTGGTAGGCAGCAGCACCAGCCAGCAGCCGGCCACGAGGAAGCTCAGCCTGTGGTTCACGAATTGCCTTTCATCGGCCTCCGCCTCCGGTAAAAAATTATGGTGTGTAATGGGATGGCAAATTGGCAAGGCTCCCGGCTCCTTGTGAAGCACCAGCTCCTCGTTAGGCATCGTGCTCCAGAAAGCAAGCACACTGACTGTCGTTTGGCTCGCATGCAATCTCGGCTTGCAGTTTCTCGTGCGCTGCCGTACCGTAGTCGCCTCGGCAGCCTATTGCCGGCGAGCGTCCGCTTCGTTCTCCGGGACAACACTGCACCGTCGCCTACTGAGCTGGCACCCGTGCCGCCTGCGGCTGCCGCCGGCAGCTGTCGACATCCATTATTGGTTATTAGAGCTAAACACGATTAGGTTGTGTGAATTGTGATCATGTACGTCTCAGACTTGGTGGCACGTACTTGTGTAGTTGTCTTGTGTGTATGTGTGTGTTTGTCGAGGAGGGAATCGATCCAGCAGCTATATACTTGTGTATTGTCTTCGGCTGAGCTTGCGTTCACGCGCGATCTGGACAACATCCACAAATACGCTGCTCCTCGCTGCTTCCCGCACCCATGTCCTGCTTGTCACCATCGTAGACGACCACGACCGCCCCACCACCGTCCGCCTCAGAGAGCTTGAGTACAAGAGCCACTGGTCGATGGTAGTACATGGATGATCTCTTGCCAGTACTTGCGTCAGCTGGCGGGTTGTACGGTGGGTGCACCCCAGCGCGCAGCCGCGACTGCGCAGCACGGATGCGACGGTGTAGACGTCCAGAAGGATCCCTCGAACCCCGGGGGCATGCGCCGGGCCAGAGCGGCAGGTTCGACAATGTCGTCCGCCTGATGGAGAGGATGCCTTCCGAGTGTGCATGGAAACCTGGAGACGTGGAGGTGGAGGGTGGCGTCGAGATGCACACAATTACAAGAATGGGACTCGGTGAGCACCGCGAGTGGCACAACGCCGCTCGTGCCCGGAGGAGGATGTGGACAAGGCCGGGTGCAGATCAGAAACGAGCTGCACCTTGCTACGTCAACAAAACCGCCTACGAAACCACTCTGATCCGTGCTAGGGGGTGATTCGCCTGGTTTAGGAATGAACGGGGGGTTAGATACCCGGTTTTAAAACTTAGGGGGTAAACTGGCTGGTTTGTGAAGTCCTAGGGGGTTATGTGGACTTCTTTCTTGGAATTCAGGTAGTACATAGACAGCCAAATCAATTGAATAGAGAAACCAATCTGCACTGTACTGATAGCTAAGCGAGACCTGCAGGAGCAGAGGACCATGGTTTGATCAAGGAATTGGGAATCGGTTTAAAAAAGGAAAGGGGGAGAGGCTTGGGTGGAAGGGATCTCACCAAGATGTAGCCATGGAGGGGGGCGACTGGAGGAAGCAGTTGGGGTGCTTGCGCGACTCGATGGGCTCCGGCATTCACGGTCGTGGCTCCGAGCCACCGCCGCTGTTGTCGCGCTCGTGGCTCCGGCGAAGCCCTGCCCGAAACCCTAGCCATGGTGGTGGGGTTGCGAGCGGGCGGTAGAGGATGGGAGCGGAGAATATGGCCGGAGGGGAGGGAGGCGCGGACGGTGGGGAGCTCGGGGGCGTGCTGCACGGCGCCGGAGGTCGCTGGAAGCGGCCGGCGTGCGTGGTGGTGGCGGCGGCGATGACTTAGTGGGCGAGAGGGAGAGGAGGCGAGCCCGTGCTCCTCCTGTGGTCGTGTTTTTTTCCTTTACACAAACGAGTCGTGCGTGCGAGTGGTTCTCGCTCTCGCACGAGGGCAGGGGGCCTCGTGCGACCGATTCGCTGGTTTAATTTCGTAGATTTTTTTCGCTGGTTTAATTTCGGAGGTTTTTTCCGCCCTTTCTGCGACGGGAGGTTTGCCCTTGGTTCGACCGACGTGGAGGGGTCGCTGGGAGTTTTTTTGTCGACCTCTCTACCTGCGAGGTGGGAGGGAGGACGAAAATAAACCAGAAAAGATGGGACGAAAATTAACCGTGGGACGGAGACTATCAATTGAGACATTAGGAGTAGAGATGTCATTAGGAGTAGAGATGTATGTAGGATATATGCAAGATTTAATTATAATGTATTACTTAGAAAGTCTATAATATGTTAATGCATCTGTAGCAGATCCCCTGAAATTTATATTTAGAACGAATTTTTCACGTTTGGAGAAGTAACACCTAGCTAGTAGACCCCTCAAATTTATAATCACTCAAAATTATAGCCTTGGATCCCTAAAAAATCACCCGCTAGCCTATCTTTGCTCTAAAAGGGGCAACTCTTAGCAAATATAGGCAGCCCGGGCCGTCTCGGCCCCGAATGTTGTGCCACCGTAGCAGAGCTTCAACCCGGCGAGGCCCAAAGCCAGAAATGAAGTTACATGAGCTTGGAGAAGCTGCATGAGCCCGCCGGTCAAAACGGATGGTGTTTTAGTTTTCACTCGGTCCTCTCTCGTCAAAATACATATTAAACCCTACATATATATTTTAGCGGGGTATTAAACCCTACATTTTTGGATTGAGAGGTTTGGAAACACGACTTGCCTCTTTTTTTTGAAAAAAAAAAGTGAAACACCCACTCACTTTTTTAAAATGAAAGTAAAACTTTTACCTCGTCGATTAATTAAGAAGAAGAGGATTGCCAGTTAATTTATAAAAAACCGGACGGCATCCACTCACTTTTCAGCTGTGTTAAGTTCCACTCCAATTCAACAGGGTACAAAATGTACTACCATGAAGTTCAGGACTGCTGGCATCTGCCTTGGTCCCTGGCAAGTTGTCGTCAGAGATGGTGGCACACCCAGCACACATTTTTTTCCCTACCGTATTCACGGGGACAGGTGTGGAACGAGACAACAGTCGTGATTCGAGCTCAACGGTACCATACCGTGCGTCCGGGTCCAAGTGTGGATTTTTCTTTATTTTCGGGGGAAAGGGACTGAGCTGGTCCAAGTGTGGAGTTTTGACTTTGAGTATTTTTTCTGTTTCTGATGAAGAACAAAAAGCATTTTCGTCGGAGGCGGCCGGGCGAGCGGTGAACTGAGCTGCGGACTGGCCCGTATGGCACACGGCCAGACCAGGTCCCATTGGCAAGCTAGTCTGCTGGTCTCGCTGCGGTCTCGGCACGCTGCCGGGGCTGCAAATGGTTGCCGCCCTTGCTTTGTATTGTGAATCGACCTAGATTGATCTGAATCTGATAGTCGCACGTCGAGACTGGAACCTGGTGTGTTCGCTAGGAGCCACAGCCACGTCGCTTGCTTGCCAGTTTTGCATCACCGACCGTGCGTACTACGTACGTTCTCCAGCCTCCAGGAGTCAAGTAAGCACCCCTTGTCGGTCTATCTGGTGCCGTGCGTGTGTGTTCTGTCCAGCGCCACAGACGCAAACTCCAAAGTCCAACCCATGCACCGGCACGCACGACGACACCTGGATGGTCGCGGGGCGTGGCAAGAAACCACCGCCCCGGCGCCCCAAACCCAACAAATCCCTACGCCGGCACGCCCCCACCAGACGCCGCCACAACCAGACGCGTTCCGGTCGCAAAGTATACTAAACTAGCCACGCACGCCTCGCTACATCGCCTTGCTTCCCTCGCCAGTTCGTTTTTATACGCCAGCGCGCGCGCGCCCGCGGCACCGAGAAACGCGCCGATGCCGACGCCGACGCCGAAGTCTCGCCGCCATGCGCTGCTGCTGGCCGCGCTCGTCCTCGCGGCTGGCGCGGTCGCTCAGGCGGACGACGACCCGTGGGACAGGAAGAGCGACGGCGACGGCAGGAGAGGGGTCGTGTACGGCGCGAGGAAGCCGCCCAGCTTCAGCGCGCCCATGGTGGTGCTCCTCGTCGCGCTCATCGCCACCTTCTTCTTCATCGGCTTCTTCTCCATCTACATCCGCCAGTGCGGCCGCGGCAACTCCCCCACCATCCCGGCCGCCGCGTTCCTCGTGCTGTCGCGGCAGCAGGAGCAGCAGCAGGCCCGGCCGCGCGGGCTCGACCCGGAGGTGGTCGCCTCGTTCCCCGCCATGACCTACGCCGAGGCGAGGGCGCTCCGGGACAAGGACGGCGACGACACGGCCGTGCTCGAGTGCGCCGTCTGCCTCAGCGAGTTCGAGGACGGGGACCAGCTCCGGCTCCTCCCCAAGTGCAGCCACGCGTTCCACCCGGACTGCATCGGGGAGTGGCTCGCCGGCCACGTCACCTGCCCCGTCTGCCGCTGCAGCCTCGCCCCCGAGGAGCCGGCCCCGGCCGCGGCTGAAGAGAACAGCGCCGGTGCGGAGGAGCAGCGGGCGCCGGAGGTGGCCATCGACATGGACCCCGAGGGAGACGGCGCGGCGCATGAGGAGAGGATGAGGGAGGCGGCAGAGCTGGAGCGGATCGGCAGCCTGCGGCGCGCGGTGCGGTCGCGGTCGGGGCGGCCGTTCTCGCGCGCGCACTCGACGGGCCACTCCCTCTCGGCCCGGTTCGACGGCGACCTGGAGCGGTTCACGCTGCGCCTCCCGGAGCACGTGCGCAGGGACATGGTGGCCGCGGGCGAGGAGAGCCTGCGCCGCACGGTGGCGCGGGACGCCGGCGCGCGGAGCGCGCGGATCGGCCGGTCCGACCGGTGGCCGTCGTTCATCGCCAGGACGTTCTCCTCCAGGGTGCCGTTCTGGGCGGCCTCGAGGAGGGCGCCGGACGCGGAGCCGGTGGGAGCGCCCGCCCCTACGACCCCGACGGCGCCGCCGCTGCCAAGAACCGTCCGTGAGAAGGCGCCGGACGGGTCCGTCGTGGGCTCGGCCACCACCAAGGGGAGCGTGCGCTTCGACTGCCTCGGCGGCAGGGTCGACGGCGACAGCGAGGAGGAGCCGGAGGAGGAGAAGGCGATCGTCCGGCGAGTCTGAAAGAGCGCGGCGGGATTCGATCGCTGGTCGTCTCGGCGCGCCGTCCACTCTCGGATGGTCGCATCGGAGCGCCACCAAACGTCAACGCGCGGCACATACCGCATTAATTAGCGGGTCGATCAGGAATCAATGCGCGACGAGGATTGAAAATGAGGTGCCGCGGACTCGTCACTGTCGACGTAGTACGTAGAGTGCCCGCCATGGCGCCATGTGATCTTCGAGGAAGAAGCGGCTCATGCGCATGCGCGCGCACGGAGCACGCAGCGTCGAAGAATATGGATTTGTTTCTGTTGAAATCTGTTGCCGACTTTGCTTTCGTTCTCCTGTAGATTGCTTTTTTTTTTGTGAGATTGGTGGCGTACATACCGTTGAAAGATTCAGTTTTTCATTGCCGTTGAATGAATAAACAGGGGCCGGGGTCAGTCGGTGTGTATACGTTGGTGTTCAGAGATCCCGGTGTGGTGGGTTTTCAGATTAGATCAGACTAGTTTATGTGCACACCTGATGCGTTCTTTCCTCCATTGGGGGCTTCTGTTCTCGAGTCATTTTAATAATTTTACCAAGGCAGAATGCATGACCGTGCGCTTCCATGTTTTCTGCCGCTGTCTCAGTTCACAAGCCATCCTCACCGTTTTCTGAAGAACCTGGAATCCTAGACGCGATCCTTTTCTCTCTTTTTCTTGCCTTTTTCCATGGTTCCTGTTCCAGTTTGTCACGACCGGTTTTTCAATAAAATAATTATTGAGAGACCAATCCCTTTTACGGACCAGCGAAGAAGAATTCCTTCTTACTGGTAGACAATAATCTTGGTCACAGAAAAAAAATACCAGGAGTACTAAATATAACACCAGGTTGAGCAGAGACTGTCCAATAATTTATTACAGGCACGCCGATAAAACAATAAGGCGGATAGGGTGGCAAACTTCTAACTCACGATAATAACGGTGGTGCAAATATCATCGCGAAGCGAGTGATATGATTCCAGAAGACTACAACTCATCGAGCGTCGGAGTGAGGCTCGAGGAGACTTATTGCGGGTGGCGGAAGCGTATACAATACAAGTGACCAATATCCGGGATCGCGCGGGACTGACTGGGACTCCTCTAGGCGTCGGACGCGCTATCTAACTCTCCATCCAAGAGATCACCTTCGTCAACATCTGGCCAAAACAACAAGCCAGGTGAGTACTATGAAAGCACTCGCAAGACAGTTCGGACATAAGGTATAACAAATGTAAACATGAAGCACATGAATAAGTTAACCAGTGCGATTAGACATAAATAAATACTGGGTGCCAAGCGAGGGTCTGAATGACGCCTCGAGCGGAAACTGCAGAATAGTAATACTGGTGCCAAACGAGTGTCTGAAAGACTCCTCAAGCGGAAAATGCGAAATAATAATGCGGGTGCCAAACGAGTGTCTGAAAGACTCCTCGAGCGGAAAATGCGGAATAATAATGCGGGTGCCAAACGAGTGTCTGAAAGACTCCTCGAGCGGAAAATGCGGAATAATAATGCGGGTGCCAAACGAGTGTCTGAAAGACTCCTCGAGAGGTAAATGCAGAATAATAATGCCACAGTCGGGCGTCGGGGCCACACCGCATAAAGGGCTTATAACAGAAAGTAAAGACAGTGCATGTCGCAATCGGACGTCTGAGCGACATCACATAAAGGGCTTATATCGAAAGTGAGAAACGAGTACACGCCACAGTCGGACGTCTGCGCGACGTCACCTAAAGGGCTTATATCACATCTCATTATTACAACAGTTCGGAGACATAAATTATCACAGGCATGAGACACAAAATAAAGTTAGTCCATCCACTGGAATAACAATAAATCTGAAATTTTACCACTAGAGCTTGTTCACCGGGGACAAGTTTTTCACACGGATAGATATGGATATAATGTTTACACTACTGATCATGGATACGATGATTTGGAAAGAATTGACTCTGCAGAGTTTGTACTTAACCACAGCCAACGGATTTCAGTAGTCAAAGGGACTAGTTCTGTCTGCGGTGTTTTGGAGGAAACACGTCTAACCAGTACACACCCAATTCAACCATCCGAAGCCAGGGATCACCCTCGGCGACGTTCAAGAAAAACCTTGAGACGGGGAGGCTACAACCTCGCGTAGCATGGGATCAAATTTATATACGCGCGCTCAAGGGGGTGCCCCCCCTCTCGGTCCCAACCGGAGACACTCATGCCCCCTGACCGAATGACTGGCTTTAATCCTGGGCCAAGGTACCATCATCCCGGCCTCTCTGTTTGGTGTGCACACGGAAAGAGGTTACCAACTTACTAAACCGCATCCTGGCAATGAGACATGTGGTAGCACGGAAAGGGGAAGGGACGGTAACACGGCTCCAACCATGTTAACGTCGGAAAAGTCGGATGACGCAAGGATGGCATGCTACAACAGTACCACCTTGCTGCCCTTCATGTCACCACATGATTAGGCCATCTCTCATCAGAGATCATCGCAACTTTGGAACATGCGGGAAAAGATCGATAATGTGGCCCCAACCACGTTAACGTCGAAGAAAGACGGATGGCGCAAGGCTGGCATGCAACAACAGTACCACCCTGCTGCCCTTCATGTCACCACATGATTAGGCCACCTCTCAACAGAGGTCAACGCAACTTTGGGACAACCGGGTCGTTGCCGAACAAGCAACGAGGTTTTTACCGACACTCATATGCCACACACAAACTCTCACGTGAACATGCAAAACACCTGTCATATCAAATGTTCAAAACATGCTTGCCTGGTTTGGAGAAGTCGGAGTCTAGCTCGGCGAAGTTCGCGGCTCCGTCACCCCTCCCGGAACCTACGGCAAATCACGAAACGGGCACTAACGTGAAAACCAACACATACACAGAAACTTTTCCAATTATTTTTCAAATAAATCCCATAAAAAACTAGACAAAATTTGAAGATTGTCAGAAAAAGAATCACTCAAAAATACCTTTTTATTAAAAAGTTATAAAGGTTTCTATCCAGGGACTTATCTGTAATGAAACAGAAAAGTTCCAGGGTTTTAACTGAGAAAACAGAAAACGCTTCGGCTGGGAATGCGCAAGCGCAAAGGAGGAAACATATTTTGCCCGAAGGCGCCAACAGAAAACGGTTCATTAATAAAAGAACAGAGGCTGACATGCGGGGTCCACATGTCAGGTTTGAAAAGCTCGCCGGCGCCCGAAGACTGCGGTGGACGTCGGCGTCGAACCACGGCGAGTTAGGAGAAACGGAGGGTACCAAGAGCTTCAGCGTCCTCTTCCGCGTCGGTGGGTGGTGGACTCGTCCAACGGGGAGCACTATGTCGACGGCGACACTTTCTCCGGCGGACGGTGGCTCGGGTGAGGATGGGGAACTCCGGTGGAGGGCTGCAAGCCTCAAATTGAAGTGCGGGTCAGAAAGAGGGATGCATGGTGAAGCTACCGGCAAGAGAATGGAGGCGGAGGAGCACACACGGGGGCGAATCGGGCTGGATCCCGTGGCGGATCGCGGCGGCCGGAGTCGAGGAAGGAGACCTCCTCGGGGCTCTTCCAGTGGCTAGGCGTGCTCTAGGGGGAGTGCAGGGTTGGTGGGTGCTCGAGTTGAAGCTCGGGGCCCCTATTTATAGGCAGATCGACGGGATGGCCGTGAACGGTGAATCTCCGGCGAGCGATTATGGCGGAGCAGTGGGTTGGCAGGGGGTTTGAGCGGTCGGGCAGCATCAGTGGATGTTACTGGACTCGATTTGCAGCTAAACGGGGTCGGTCTTGGCGTAATGGCGTCGGTCCACGGTGAGGTGACCGCACGGGCTCAACGGCGGCGGAGAGCGCGCTCCGCGCCCTGCGGTTCACGACGAGAGCGGCAGCGCGTTCGGGGGAGTGGAAGGCCACGCGGCGAGCTCCGGTGGTTTGGGCGGCGCTGGGTGGCGTCGTCGGCGCCGTGTCTCCCGCTGGCGCCCGCAAAGCCGCCGCCGGCGTTGGTCATGGGGTGGCGCACCTTCTGCTGCTCGTCGCCGACGCCCGCAAGGTGCTAGGCACTCGTGCGGTGCAGGAACAAGGGGGCGAGGACGAGGAGCAAGGCGACGCGGTGGCACTGGCGAGATCGATGTCCATCTCTGAAGAAAACGACAGTGAGCACTGAACTGAATCTCTGAACTTTCTGAACTTTGACAAAGACAGTGCACTACAGGTGTTCGACAGAAGGTTTTGGCTATGAGATAAATTTTTCTGGAGCTGTAACTTGGTGAGATGACCACTCAAAGCACCCAGGGGCTGCCTGAATTTACTTGGAATTTTTGGAGAAGGTTTTGAATGAATTTCACCAAATTTGCCAAATCTGGTCCAAACTTGCAGCAGGTGTAGTTTGAAATTTTTGAACTGAAGACTAGTGGATCTTCATGGTTCCAGGTTGAGGGTTCAAAGGACTAGGAGGGGAAAGAAGTTTGGTGGTAAAAGTCCAAACAGAAAATGGAGTTCCTTTGTAAATCTCCAGGTGGTAGAATAGAAGGCAGAAATTTGTTTGAATGAAATTTGAATGGGAATAATCACATGGGGAGGTTCAACTTGCTGGATTAGGTGAAAAACATGATCCAAAGGTGAGGGAAGGATTTGGGGAGAGGATTTGCACAAATGTCATGGTAAGAAGGGAAAGTTGAAAGTGGTAAAGGACTTTCCAAAAGCCATAGTGCAAATTCAAAAAGATTTTCAGAAGTTATTTTCCCAAATGAAAAACATTTTGTTTTGAGTCCAAATGAAAAGTAAGAACTTCCAAGACCAAAGGCAGATCTTGGGTGAATCCAAACAAAACTTTTGCCATAAGGAAAAATATATGAGAGGGAGAGTTCTCTTAAAGAAAAATTTAAATTGTTCCCCCTCAAGACAAAAAAATAGAAATCTTTTTTGAAAAATCCAAATAAAAACTTGGGTGTCACAACACCTACCCCCTTAGGAAAAATCTCGTCCTCGAGATTTCGGCTGATCCTCAAATAGATATGGATACTCTGCTCGGAGGAAATCTTCCCTCTCCCATGTGGCTTCATCCTCAGTGTGGTTGCTCCACTGAACCCTGAAAAATCTTGTCGTTTTCTGATGGGTCCTCCGTTCAGACTCTTCTAAAACCTTTACTGGCCTTTCTCTGTAGGTGAGATCTGGTTGCATATCAATGTCCTCATGAGGTACATGTTTTTCTGGATTGCTCACACATTTTCTTAACTGTGAGACGTGGAACACGTCATGGACGTCTGACAGCTCCTTGGGGAGGTCTAGTTGGTAGGCCACCGTGCCTCTTCGTGCCTTTACACAAAATGGTCCAATAAACCTTGGGGCTAGCTTCCCCTTAATTTTGAACCGTTGCAAACCCCTCATAGGAGATACTCGGAGGTATACGGAATCACCGGGTTCAAAGCTGACCTCACGGTGCTTCTGATCATAGTAGCTCTTTTGGCGGCTCTGTGCTGTCTTGAGTCTGTCCCTGATTTGCTTAACTTTCTCCTCGGCCTCTTTGAGCATGTCTGGGCCGAAGATACGGCTGTCACCGGTTTCTGACCAATTCAATGGGGTACGACACCTTCGCCCGTACAACGCTTCAAAGGGTGCCATTTTCAAGCTGGCTTGGTAACTGTTGTTGTAAGCAAATTCGGCATACGGCAAACTCTCTTCCCAACTGGATCCATAGGTGAGTACGCAGGCTCTTAGCATATCCTCTAGGATCTGGTTCACACATTCCGTCTATCCATCAGTCTGAGGGTGGTATGCTGTACTGAAAGCTAGTTGCGTGCCCAGAGCTTGTTGTAGGTGATCCCAAAATTTGGAGACGAATTGGGTGCCTCGGTCTGATATTATAGTCTTTGGGACTCCGTGCAAGCAAACTATACGGGAGAGATAGAGTTTTGCCAGTCTTTGTGTGGAGTAGCACTACTAGAAAAAGGCCTACTAATGGCGCACCTAATCTGGCCATTAATGGCGCATCAGTGGTGCGCCATTAGTAGCACGCCATTAGTATATTTTACTAATGGCGCACCACTGGTGCGCCATTAGTATCTGGTATACTAATGGCGCACCCCAGATGCGCCATTAGTATATACTACAGTGCGCCATTAGTATGCCTCCCAGGGGGCCATGTATACCAGGTGCTTTGGCATACTAATGGCGCACTGCAGATGGATGCGCCATTAGTAACTTCGGCATACTAATGGCGCACTGTTTAGTGATGCGCCATTAGTATCCTTTGGCATACTAATGGCGCACTGTGATGTGATGCGCCATTAGTATGAATATTAGGTTTTTTTATTTTTTTTATTTTCTGTTTTTTGCACAGGTTACAAAATGTATAATTGGACAAAATATAGACAGCACACATCAACAACAGATTCATCGAATACAATAAAAGATTAGTCTCTGAATACAATTCATCATTTTAGTCTCCGAATACAATTCATCATATTAGTCTCCGAATTGAAAAGACCGAACAAAATGTATAAGTATGAATCATTATATTACAAGTCTCGAGACCGCGAGTTTGTCTTCACATTACAAGTCGATATCGATCATCTAAACTACCATCACATAGAAGAGAGCTGCGGTCATCACGATGAGCATCATCACGATGAAACTCGTCTTCATCCGGTTCCTCCAACGCTCCCTCCCCTCTCCCGCTAGATAGCGGGCGTATCTAGATTCGGCCTCGGCCCTAGTGGCGTACCCTTTGTAACTGTTACCGCTGAATCGGTGAACCTATCTCCGACACTCCTCCCAGTCGTCGTAGACTCCGGGAACCTTACCCTTGTACACGACATACCACGGCATCACTATGCAGTAGCCAAACGAAACGGTAGTACCAATTCACAGACAATACATAAGCAATATATAAGTATGCAACAGAACGATCGGAAGAGAAAAGCAAGACATTAATAGCATCGATTACATCTAAGTTGAAGGACTCTCAAAACCAAAGAGACATACTACAAGTTCATTAAAGTTTAATTACAACATGAGCCAATCGATGTTTCAGAACTAGACACAGCATCACTGCTTTCGACTGGACTCAAGGGACCGGAGCGTGGATGAAGCCGCCGTCTATCGTGGGAGTCATGAAACCACGGGCGTTGTCAGCCTGCATTTGTAGGATTGTGTCGATGTCATTGTTGGACGGTTGATTTCTGAGGTAGAACTGCCCCGAGGTACGAAGGACATCTTGATGGATGATTTCCGCAAACTCCGACTGGATGCGAAAGAATTCTTGTCTGATGTCCGCGTCCTGGATTGCCGACACGCTCGCGGCCCAATCTTTGAGTCTACTCGGTAGCAGTAGTTGATGATGGTCCCGTACGATCGCCCGCATGTGATGGATGGCGTAGTAGGCACCCTTCTGACCGCCAGGCGGCTGCTTGACGCAGCAGAACGTCGTGTTGTGGGAGAACACGTGCTTGCCGTACTTACGAATAGGCCTGGTGAAGGTGCCTCCAGATTTGACGTAGCCGGGGAGAACATCATCAAGAACCTTCTTGACATTTGTGTAGTCTACGTTCGACTGACGGTCCGGGTCGAAATACGTGGCCATGGAATATTTGGGGCTTAGGAGGATGAGCGTGCAATGTGTGTCACTGCAGAAAACACGGAATGTTAAAAGAAAAACGATCGAAATCTAAGAATTCATATGTTACGGGGCGGTTGAGGGGAGGACTTACTCGGGAAAGTAAGGCACGAGGAAGTTGTCCTTATCTGGGTTTGCCAGAATGACGCCTTCGAGGTAAGAACTCGCGACTTGCCGGTCCCCAGCGCTGCCCAAGATCTTGGCACGCATGTAGAAGGGGTCGACTATCACGATGTCCGGGGTCTTGTCGCGAATGATCCGCATCTCCATACTCAGCGAAAATAGCCGAACGAAGGTGCAGTACAGCAGATGAAGGTTCAACATAGCGTGGATGTCATCAAACCGCAGGACGATCGTACCCCCGATGGAGTTATCCACAAAGCCCTTGCCCTCTGGCACCTTGGCCGCGAAAACCGGGTATGCCACATCCTTCTCTCGGAGACGCCGCTTCTCCAAAGAAAGAACACTGTCATGCAGACTCCGCATAGCACCGGTTGCAGCATCGAGCATATTTCTCGGTAGCATCGGCCTACCCGCCACATGCACCCTCCTCGAGATATCCGCAGTTGAAGGTGGCCCGTCCTGAGCACGGATCGTACTCGGTGCCGGCTGGCCCGCACCCTTGTTAGTCTTTCTTTTGCGTGCCTTCTTCTTGATCTCCTGTAATGGGACCGAGTTCTGCTCACAGACCGCCTTCTTGAGTGTGTTGGGGCTGATCATATTTGGCACCTCGCCTATCTAAGGCTCGGTGAAGTCGGCAGCTGGAGGCGTCTCCTGAGAGCTGAACTGCAGACGACGCCTGTTGCAACTTGGCTTCTCCGCGGTACCAGCTAGATCGCACACGTCTTTTGTTGGGTTGGGTTCTTGAGAAGGAGGCCCCATGAAGTCGCCACCATCCCCATGATCGGCAAAGTACTGATCGACGTTGGCAAATGTATCGTCGTCGTCGTTGTTCTGATCCTGTGCCATATGCATGTTTGGATCCAGTGGCATAGTGATGTCCGGCACCGTTGCGGCGGTCTTGCCATGGGGCCGACTTGGCGCCGGCACGACTGGCGGTGTTGTCTTTGGGGTGGTGTCCCCCGCCCCCAAACGAATCTGGCTCTTCGGCCAAAGCAGGGGCGAGCTCAGGCAGGCGCTGAGGTTCATCACGTCATCATCGTCGGCCCCCATGGGTTGAATCGGAGGTAACACCTCGTCGCAGCCTGGCAGCACCCGAACCAGTTGAACCCTAAACAAGTTGGGTGGCATCTGGGTACCGTGGAACAAGGGGTTGCCCGGTTGAACGATTTTGCCCTTGGCGACATCGACCAACTCGTTGTTCACGAAGTGCAGGAGAGTGCACGGAACATCGGCGGCGCCCTGCGAAAACATGTAGGGCATTAGGGATGCCCAGTCAAAGGCAAGGAGATGAAGTCCTCGGCCGAGAGAGGCTTAATTAGTTACCGTGATGATGGCGTCGAGCTCGGCTAATGTCGAGGCACCGCCAACGGCGGGCGTGCAGTTGACGGAGGGGCCGCTTGCTGCAGAGGTGCTGGCCGGCGTACACCCGGGTGCATTAAGCTCCCGTGCCGGCGTCGGAGACACTAATGCCGGCTCCGCCGGAGACACCAATGGCCCCGCCATCGCGTTCTGCGAGTTGCTGGCCGTGAAGCTAGGAATCGGGGGCGGCCCCTGTTGGCCGCCCGCAATCCACGCACTAATCCCCTGGATCAAGGTAGGCACAATGGCGGTGATCGTCGCTCCGAGTTGTTGTTGCACTAGCTCTTGGACAATCTCCGGAATCCGCGCCACCTGTGCCCTGAGTTCTTGAACCTCGCGCGCCTGGCTTTCCGAGCTGGTCTTTTTCTCCTTTCGCCCAGCAGTGTCATAGTATGACGACCATTTTGTCGACAAGCCTTTGCCGGCCACACGACCAGCTGACGTCGGCTTACTGAGCTTATCCTTGTTCTTCATTACATTCAACGCCCTATTTAGAGTGGTGTCCCAAGGGTTGCTCTTAGTCGACCCCGCGCTACTGCTTTCAGTCGCCTGCGGAAGGAATGTGAACCATTTAGAAATTTGGCTTCATTAATTAGAATGCAACCATATGGAGCTAATTACGAGGGGGTGTATTCCTTACCAGAACAAGCTCAAGCGCCCTGGTCTTCGGATCCGTGGTAAGCTCCTTTGTTTTTGGGTCCTTCTTGTACCGGGCCCTGACAAAGTTCCTGGTCTGCTTGTCACCGTATTTATCGAAGAGGGGCGGTAGGCCTTGCTCGGCACGGTCCGCCTCCTCCTTGTCCCATATAGGCTCCGCCACTCTGTAACCGCCGGGACCGAGTGTGTGTTCCCCTAAGTTCAGCTCCCGCATTTCTTTCCCCCACTTACTTGATTCGGAGTGTGCGGTGCTCGAGCAATTGATCTGGAAGTCGTTGTAGTCATCTTCGGTGATCGAAGGATTTTTCTCCTTGATCTTCTCATAACTCTCACCTTTCTCGATCATTCTCTTCACATTGCTTTTCCAAGTAGACAGGGCCTTGCTCATCTTCGTGAGGGCAGCATTGTTCACTTTATTCCCTTTGAGGCTTGTGTTTTCAAATTCAGCGGGGAACTTGTATCGTTCGTGCAGCTTCGTGAAGAGGAGGTTGCGCAAATTCCCTCGGTCAGGATGCCTCAGGTTCTCGGTGTTGATCGAGACGGTGCTCCGAAGAATGTACCCGAGCTGAAGCGAGTACCCCTTGACTATTCGTTCGGGCGCCGTTGGATTCCCGTCAGAGTCCACTTCAGTAACTTCCTCCTTGAGGGTGCGGAGCACGGTCGGGCGCCGGTCCTTCCGTTGCCTCTTCGGTTGGCTGCCATCTGTGCGTGCGCCGCCATCATCAGTGGTGGCATCCTCGGCGGCACCATCAGTGGTGGCATCAGTGGGGTCATCCTCGGCGGTACCATCAGTGGTCTCAGGATCGGTGGGGAAGGCGGCGTCCTCATACAAGTGAGGTTGTTCCTCCATCTCCTGGGACAGCTTCCAGAATGGCTTGTCGACGCCCGAACCGCCGGCCTCATCGTTGTGGGCCATGTTTCGCTCTAAATAGGAACAAAGTTTGGTCATATGTATTAGTCACAAGTACCCCATATGTCCTATTTTTAGCAAAGTCATGCTAAAATTCACGGAAAATTTCAGCATGACCTTTGCTGAAAATAGGACATATGGAGTACCCGAATTTGCCGGAACGGAAGTTAATCGACATTCAGGCAAACTCAAGGGCCTCTCGGGTGGACAAGGCAAAAAAGGCCTCCATCACAACATGGAAAATACATTGGCATGTGAAGAATTGATACATCTTCTTGACCATCTACTACAATTGATACATCCTATCAAGAATGGTACACATCACCATATATTGCAAAGATGTACTGGTCAGCAGCAATTTTAACAAGATGTACTGGACAGCAGCAAATTGAGCAAAAAAATGTACTGGACAGCAGCAAATTGAGCAAAAAAATGTACTGGACAGCAGTATATACAGGGGGAGAGGAAGAGGGGTTGGTACCTTGGGAGAGGAGGGTGTGCTTGGCTCTGCCGCCGTGCCTGAGTAGCAAGCACCTACGCCCCTGCCTTGTTCCACTTGTATCCTGCAGATCGAGAGAGGATGAGATGAATCAGATCAGTTGCTCATCATGCTTTTTACAAATTGTAGCTACTGTTTTTTATACCTAAACAGAATTGTAGCTACTGTTTTTTATACCTATACATTTTTGAAGCTAACCTGACTACCCTGGCTGTGTTGTTTTGTTCCATAGTTGCTTTTTGTGTGTAGATTACTACTGGAGTAGTATTGTAACTAAACGTGTTACCGTCTGAGTATTCCACGGATGTTATTTGGGTACTTCTGAGTAGATTATAGATTTTTTAGAAACATCTCTATTGCTCTGCTCTTTCTAGAACTTCAACTTTGACGTAACTGAATTATAGCTGTAGCTATGTAACTAAATCTGTTATTTTAGAACACCATTGGTGTTAATTGGGTACTGTCTCCTCGAAAGTGCAGTTGACTTTAGATTTCGGTTGTATTGATTTTCTGAACAATTGGAGAAATGATTCATAGTAATGTTCACTTGCTACATGCATGTTGTGTTATAGACTTATAGTGAGAAGGTGGTAGTCCTATACTCTGCTCAAGTTCTTCTTTCTGGTGCTTGTTTGTCTGAGGATTATTGTGCTGGAGTATAGAGAGAAGGGATGTGTCGGTGATCCAAAGCATGGTGAGACTGGATTTGGATGTTACTCCATGTGACTACTAGTGGTTGAGGTTTGCCAGGAATTTACAGGCAGCAAAGTAACATGCTCCGTATGTATGCTGCTCTATGACTCATAAGCACAAGATGCTTCCTTTTCTTACCCATGTTGTGCCATTGCATCACCAGAACCTCCCACTAAACTACATTTCTTCCACTAAGAAAGTGAGAAAAAGGAAAAACTATACTGCATTTCTGCACGAGTTCTTGTCTATGTTTGATAGTACTTGCTCCACTTACTCACTCAGTGACCTTCTGCTATCCATAGTGGGAGACACAAAGTAACTTCCAAACAGTTCAGATCTACAGGCGAAATTCAAACCTGGAGTTCCGCGTATATCTGTGTTGACAGCTTCAAAGCTGATAGCACCAGTTCTCGATGCGTGCGCAAGGCCAAAATCAGCAACCTAAATATACAGGATCGAGGAGAAAATTTTCAGCATGAATCACAGCCTAAATGCCACAAAGCTAGAGGTTGTCAGCATGTCACAGGAGCGAACCTTGGCAACAAAGTTTTCGTCCAAAAGAATGTTGCTCGACTTGATGTCTCTGTGGCAGAGTGGAGGGTTACAGAAGAAATGGAGGTACTCCTGCAAGAACAAGGACACATCTTAATCTCAAAATAAAAGAAGAAGCACAGATCAGCATTCATCATCATGCAGAAAAATGTAATATCAAAGTAAGTTATCGACAGAAGCTGTCAAATGTCAGCAGACCTGACTAAAGGTAGCTCAAAAGTTCAATCATGAATTCAAATCACTAGGCAAACAGAACACTGGTATATACTGGCTAGCAAACAAGGTTATGGTAACCCCACCCAGAAAGTGAGAAAACACTGCCAAAGCCCCATGGTAACATGGTGGGTCCTGGTGGCTGGTGGTACCAGACCAAAGCCCCAGAATTTTTTGTTTGCTGAGCTAAATACATTTGGACATGTATCACTAGTCAACTTGCCATCTCTCAATGACTCAAACACAGAAAGTGCAAAAGGATATTTATGGAAATGTTAGGCCAAATGGGCCAAAATCAGGTCAACAGTGTCAAATACTCCAATACATAGCTGGACCACAGGCATGGGCATTCTCATACCTGTATTTTAGTGCTAATACTATTATTCCAGTACAGAACTAATTTGAGAATGACCAAATTTGTGGTCATACACTCTGCATTCTCAACATCAAGGTACTCCAATTCTAGGAGAACTAATTTGTGGCCATACAATTTTGGAGTTTCAGTTTCGTCAGACTATATATGAATTTAGTTCAACAAGTGTGTCAGTCCATCACAAAACATCACCAGAAGAATATATCACCAGAAGAATTTAGTTCAAGCTCGGGAATTGAATTCAAAGAGGAAGGAGGAGGCCGGAGGGGGAGGGAGAGGTGGGGCAGTACCTGAGGAGGCGGAGGAGGCCGGAGGGGACAAGGAGGAGGTCGGAGCGGCGCGGCGGTGGCGCGGACGAGGAGGAGGGCGAGGACGAGGACGACGGGGCGGCGTCGAGGCGTCGGGGCGTCGGGGCGGAGACGAGGACGACGGGGCGGAGAGGGGAAGGGGCAGCGGCGTCGGGGCGTCGGGGCGGAGACGAGGACGAC